>NW_015388368.1:4248-51658 GCF_001527695.2 Protobothrops mucrosquamatus | reverse complement strand
GAAACACAGCTGGTAATATTTGGTTTTAATTCGGCTTTTATCGGGGTTTATTTTTTGGATTTCTGTATTTTTGTATTTTGTATTTTTTGTATTTTGTGTATACTATTTGTTTTTAATATGCTGTGAACCGCCCTGAGTCCTATGGGAGAAGGGCGGTATACAAATTAAATTATCTATCTATCTATCTATCTATCTATCTTTTAATAAAATCCAAGAAGAATTGTCTGACAAGCTTTAAAATGATTTTTTATTTAAAGGAAATGTTGGGTGAGCTCTTCACACCTGTAGAAACACCAGAAGCACCAAACAGAGGGTTCTTCAAAGGTCTCTTTGGAGGCGGTGCACAATCACTTGACAGGGAAGAACTCTGTAAGTTGATTTTATCATTTTTTTAAAACAAACCTTCATATGAGGGGAATAGAAAATTAAACGCAATTTATCAGTCCAATATAAACTAAAGTATGGAAAGAAATTGAAATAATAGAAACTACTGAAATGTACTGCTTGTTTCCTCCTAAGTTGCTTCATTTATAAAAGAATGGATTTTTTTTTGCAAAATTCTCATCTATTTAATGTAGAATTCATAGAATTGCATTAATACTTAAAGGTGCCTGTAATTAAAAAAATGGGATAGAGCCTGACAGAAAGCCTAAAAAAGGGCATTTCTAGTTTCCATGGGATGTAAAATGCATTAAAGTCCAATTATAGATGTAGGAGCAAGTATCCTGTAATCACTTCTCCTAGATTAGATACAAATAAATGGATTTATATCTTCTCCTACAGATTAATGTTTATTAATATATTTTCCATTTTATGCGATAACCAGAATTCAGAGTTTGTTACCTGTAAAAAATAACATTAAAAGAAACAAATGCAAGATTTTAAATAGGTACTCATAAAACAGAAATTAATATTTCTGTAAGTATTTACCTGTTAGAAAGATACTGGATTTTTTTTCTGAATATAAATGCAAAATATTTATTAGACTCCAGCAAGTGAAAGCAGTTTAAGAGACAGAAAAAAATCAAAGTCTTACAAATAGAGATTTACAAAGTTTAGAAAAGATTATACTAGAATTGGAGGCACTCAAATGCATTAATTTATTTATATTTAAGAAAAGTACTAAAAATTACTATGTGAGTCAGAACTATCCACTTTTGTCATATATATTCAGTAAGAGTGGCTTTTTTAAAACTTCCAGCACACAGAGTATTATTAAAATATAATAATAGTGATCTATCTTTTATTGGTAATAAAGTACTGTATATTCTACTACTTCATAGTCTCCTAGGAATATAAAAGCTGTATATTAATGTGGAAATAAGTAAAACAACAAAATGGCAAACCATTAGTGGTTTTACTGAGTACTTTTCAGTTTCTGACTCACGGAGACAAAGACTAAGGTGATTGAAATAATACCCTTTATTGTTACAACTTCTCTCCCCTCCTTTCCTTTTCTTTCCTTCTCTTTTGTTTTACATTTAGAAACAATGCAGCAACATAAGGTAAAACAGTGTTTTTCAAATTTAGCCACTTTTAAGATGCGTGACTGTTGAAGTCCATACATCTTAAATTCATCAAGTGAAGAACATGATATAAAACATAAAGAACTGTTGAGGAGCCAAATCAATCTACACAACTAATAACCACATCACAGGATTTAACTAGCACTCTAATTCCCATGCCTGGAACACATCCAGGGTCTTAAGAACTTTCTGAAAAGTCAGCAAGTCAAAGCCAATCTAATTTGGGAGAGGGTGCTCCAAAGGGCAAACTGAGCAACAGAAAAGGCTTACTTTGTGGTTTACCACTTCATTATAAATTGGATAAGGAACATACAGTTCGTAGGTGTATTAACTTCCTCTAAATAATTTCAAATGACATTTTAAAAATAATGTATATAGTTAAATAGGGATAAGATATTGACTATATTGCTGTTAGAATTATTGAATAATTTTCAACATGTTATTTTCATTTGGTTTTATCATAAAGTATATTGTTTCATCTCTCCCAATAATTCTGCCTATGAGTAGTAAGTTCTCCTCTGAAAGGAATGCAAACATAATTTGTTTTTTTTTTTAATATGGTCAGTTGGTGAATCTGTTGCTGGAAAGGCATCGAGAAGCCTTGCCCAGCATATACCAGGTCCTGGTGGTATTGAAGGAGTCAAAGGAGCAGCATCAGGAATAGTTTGTGAGCTGGCACGAGCCAGAATAGCATTGGATGAAAGAGGGCAAAAATTGGGAGAGCTGGAAGAGCGAACAACAGCCATGTTAGCTAGTGCTGATTCTTTCTCAAAGCATGCACATGAGGTATGTCCTTGTCAGATATCAGTTGCCTTTTTTACAAGAAGGCCAATTCTTTTGAATGATTCTTTCTAGTTTGAATAGAGCAGCATGAAAGTTATCACTGTGGATATTCTGGGGAAGGAATGTGAATATTCCCATTATGTTAGCAGTTATGATCAGATGGGCTTTCCTGGTCATCTTCATTGAAATTAATTGGTTGTTATATTGTTATAGGCAGAGAATAAGAAAATGAACTCATGCAATTTATATTTGTGGGGCTCATTTTTCTATACCCCTTTAACTATTATTTATTCACTCATTAATAATGGATACTTTGTAGTTTTTAAAATAAATGGTATTGTATATACACTCAGATGCATTATTATATTCTGTCCCTTTGTTTTGCTTTCAGATGATGTTGAAATGCAAGGATAAAAAATGGTACCAGTTCTGACAACACATTCTCAAATGCATCTCTATAACTTTACCTTGAAGAAAAATCTTTTCATTAACTTCTGCAGGACCAGCAAAGCTGGAAGGGTGTCAGCCAATGGGTACAGATGTTCCCTAGCACAAATTATGCACTGGTTTACCTCAGTCGTACAGCTTTAACTGAGGATCATTGTATTTAAAACTGACACCCACATCGTAAGGGTGTGTTTGCGCAACTGCGCATGTATGTGTGTTATCTGGGCTGACTGGGAACTTGAAAACAGAATTGATGGCAAAGAGAACACATGGACAAAAATAGAAAATTTGGAATCAAAAGAGCAGGGGCAATGCAGGATCTATCCTGTGTTAATATTTCATATGCCAAAAGTTTTGTGCTATTGTTGTTGCTGCCAGTGTTTCATCCTCCTTCAGGAGGCTGCAATAAATCAGGGGTCCAAGAGATAGAATAAAGTTCATTTTATGGGACTATTAGTAACTGATCTACACCTTTCCTCCTTAAAAGCACATTCATAAAGCTGTCTGAAAATGACTTATTCTGCTACCATTTCTCTGATCTGATAAACTGGAAATACACAAGTTCCATCTTGAATCTACACATAGTTCATATGCAGTCACATAGTCTCTTCTTGGACCCCTGATCTAATAGTATTGTCTTTGCATTTTTATATTGTTGCTGCATTGGGACTTCATAATAAACCATGGCATGCTTTTGCTTCAGTTTTTGTTTAACTATAGCTTTGTTCATACTCAACAAGATTACTTTTATTGCCTGTGACTTACTGGTCTGAAATAAGCCATCTTCATAACTCACTTTGAAGCTAGCTTGTTTCAATAAACTTTAGGTAAGATTTGTCACAGATGACCATATAGGATTAAACTGCTGTTAATCAGATGTGAAAGTTTCCAATTTTGTAGGGCCATATCAGAGAAGCAGAAGAAAGGAACATGTAAGCTCAAGGCTTGCTGTAGCTCATTTCTCTTATAATAATCCATGGTTTTTGTGATGTCCACATGCAGCCAGCATCAAGTAAAAAATAAGATAATAAGTTATTTTGCATCATAAAAACACAAGTGATTGACCTGCACATCATGCTAAAAGTTTTCATTTGTGTTATGGCTGTCTAATGTGAAAAGTAAAAATATCTCTTGCAATGATACATATTTGTCATCTTTCAACCAGTTATATATATATTTTTTATTTTCCTGCCAATATAGCTGGATCAATTTATAATTTTTTTACATGGTTACAAGTTTAATTCATGCTGTACAACTTACTTTGTGTGTTTAACAGAATGTATTTGTGTAAGAATTTAAATATCAGGTATGTAGCTAGCTTACATGCCCAATCAGGTAAACTTGTCTTCAGTTCAGTGTTGAACTCTTAAGATACAACTTTCACAATTTATCAATTGCATTGTACTAAAATATATTCAGGAAAAAAACATTTAATTTGAAAATAGTTTCTAAGTCAAACCCATCAGCAAAGAAGTTGGCTCCTTAATCTGAGTGTGCTTACTTGGAAACAAGTCTTTTAATTTGAAAGGAATTTTCTTCCATGTAAGTGCCCTTTGATTCACTGCATAGATTAAACAATAAAGTTAAAAGTCAGAGTGGATTGTTTTCAAAGCACTCAATATTTTACCACTTTAGGAACTGGTAGATTCTTATGTAGATTTGTATGAGAGGAGGGATTTAAGATGTGCCAAATTGAAGCAGTATATTTTTAGCTAATAAAGGCTGCACCAAAGCCATATTATAAAATATAATTTATTTTAAAATATTTAGAAAAATACGTAATTAAGAAATGTTTTGTCATGTTGGAAATCAGAAATAGTGACTAATTTGTGATCATTTGCAAACAGCCTTAATTAGTTTAGGCTTTATTTAAGCAAGTGCCAGTATATGGCCATTCAGAGGCTTGAGTTTTATTTTTCTAAACACTTGCCCAAACTCTGCAAATGTTGAATGAATTATTTGATATGCATGTCTGACGTTTAAGCCAAAAGAAAATTTCCTGGTGTTGGTTAAGCGATGGTTTGGCTCAAAATATTATTTGGATATGCATTTATCTGTAATATGGTTCAGTTCAGGTTAAAAGTTACTGACTGGCATTGTTTAATGAAGTCTTTCAAATAAATTAGACCTACTTCTGAAAGAATATGATTTAAGACACCTTTCATTTAATAAAGCTAAGCCCTTACAGTCTGGTTACAACACTGGGTGGGTAGGAGTGCAAACTTCAGGAAAGTTGAAATCTGTTTCTCTCTTGGGGTTTCTAATGTATTTTGCTAGTGTATTTAAAGCATTAGATTATTACCTCTCTTCAGCGCAGTTTTGGGTAAGGATGCTATGAAATTCACTTAATGTAGAAGAGAAGAGAAAAGAAAATTTCAATATTCCTGCAAATATGGGATACCTTGGACATCTGATTCAGCAAATGGTTTTTGCCACCAAGATTTGAGCCAGATCTAAAACTGCTTGCTTACTTATTTTACTTGTATGACATTTAATTATAGTACAATTGTGGGGTGTTTAGGGGTGTAAAATAAATTACTTGAGTTTATAAGAATATGTTGAATAAGATCCATAAGCCAAATTTTTAAAAGATATGTGATATAGGCATAAAATGTTAACAACTTATTTATTATTGTAACTTCCCTTTGCATTAGTAATTTCACTTGCCAGTTGCTAATTTTTGTTGTACAAATAGTATGATCTAGCTAAAATTGTTAAGTTTTGTTGATTTAAGCACATGCTAAAACAATGTCCTATTGGTTTCTTGGCTCTTACCTTGGCTTGATTGTGTCTTACAGTCAGAAGCATAAACCTCAGTACACTTAACTGAAACTTGATTTCCTTTAAGGAAAAATGTTTTATAGCTACAAATAAGCATAATAGTAATTCTTTCAGTTGTAAAAGATGGAAAAGAGAATGCTATAATGAATCAAGAATTAATGATGTCAGCTTTCTTACATGCTGGAAATGCTCCACTCATTCTGAATTCTCATTACCTTATTCTGAGGTGATTTCTATTATGCATTTCTGAACAAGTATTTGATAAATGAAAGCTTCATGAAGGAGATGCCAACAAACACCTTCTAAAATGTGTTTATGCATTTTATACCATGAATGAAATAATTTAACTAGAAAATATTTTCAGAAAATAGACTTTGGCAAATATGCCATGTTACCGGTTCTGTTTATTTAATACCATTTGTCAATTCTCCTAGAAGTAACATACAGTTGTAGGACAGTTTGCTTTATACATAATTTATTTGCTATAGTATTGGGGACATAACCATTATCTTGTTCATTTGTATTTCATCTGGACAAATAGTCAGAATAAGGCTGGATACATTTTACAGATTTGGAATGAATAATAGAAATGTTTGGTGGTTATGTCATATTGTGGTAGACATCCAGATGCTCTCTTTATTGCATGGCCAATAATCATAAATTATGAGCTTTATAACCAAACTATATAAGGAGCACCAAGTTGTATACTCCTAGTATGCACATTCATTTTGGACGCCTTCCACAACTCTTATCAAATTGATTTTGGATATTTCTCATAGTGCTGCGCTGAGCCATCTTATATTTTGAATGTTGTTGTGAAGGAGGAGGAACTTTTTTAGACTTGATGAAATTTCCTGAAAGGTTAGTGGTGGTTTATTAGTGACAAATCCCTATTCGCCAATCCGTTTGTGCATTGTTTAAAACAGAAACAAAAAGTTCTTTCTTTCTAGAAAGAGTAGGTTGCTTATGTAGACATTCAAACATGACAAGTAATACAAATGATTTCATTAAAGAACCTTACTATAAATTTTGTTTTCCTCTGATTACATAAACAATCTGTTTCTTATTATTTTTAGTGGTGTTGAAATAACAGTTAATAGTGTCTACAAACTTATTTAAAAGATACTATGGACAGAATTAAAAAATGATGGGGAATGTGTAAGAAATTAATGTGCAGATGTGTTACATTGTAAGGGCACATGAACACCTTGATAATAAGACCTAAAAAAATAGCAAAATGGTTAAGCATGTTTTCATTCACAAAATATGTCCATATTTGCCAAGCACATTTTGTTTGGAAAAGCCAAAACAAAATGCAAACACATTCTTCATTATAGTTGCTGATTTTGTTGAACTGTTGTAGCTGCATTGGCTAGTGAGAGAAATATATTTCACATAACTATGTATACCTTTTCAAAGTCAGTGGAAGGAAATGTAGTGTTTTTTATGAGGAAAATGTGTAGTTCAGAACTTTTTAGAAATAGATATAGTGGTTAAAATAAAGAATAAAAAATGCGCCAGCATTGTTTCTTTACTTATCACAACTGTGCAATTATTAAACCACGGATACTGTGTCAGGGGCTCATTCCACAACAGCCAGGACAGTTTGGTAGCATTGTGGTAGAAAAATAAGCATCTATTATGTAGTCAAGGAAAACTGCTGCTACTTGTCTTTCATGTAATATTAACAAGTTTAATTTTAATAAACTGAAGACACAATTCTTCAGTTAAAAACTGCCAAACTGTAACTCCTGAATGTTTATGTAAATATTATTTCAAGCAAGTCTGAAAGTGTGATTCCCTTATAAGAGTGAAGTGACTTTCCTAATTTGTATCAATAACCTTGGTATGATTTAATTTACATTTGTTGCTTGAGGTATTTTCTTCATGTGACATCTCTATATTACAAAGCTATAGCCAAAGATAATTGTGATGCGGTGAATTCTTTATTTTTTGCTTTCTATAGCACTGATCTTATCTGAACTATAAACTTGAATTTCTTTTCCCTGCACTTTAAGTATTGCAAGCTTGAGTAGTTCATCCTTTTCCATCTATAAATTTTAAATTCTATGTAGATAATACCATTTAGAAAATTAATTTCAGCAAACATCCTGTCCATACACAGAATTTTCTCATGTATCAACAAGTTCCTTGTGGACAGGAACTTCCAAGCTGGTGAAGGAAGGAAGGTCTTCAGGACTAAAGACTGCACGTATGGACTTGTTTCCTTCATTGATGAGTAGACACGTCAAAAGTGCAGGAGGTAACTGTATATTGAAACTCCAAAGGAGTAGGAAAAAGTAACTGTAAAATAATAATTTTAAAAGCTTTAAAACACCAGCAACAACTGAAACACTTTCAGATTTGTTTAATGGTCACCTCTAAAGCTGCAGTGTTGTCTAAAATAAAATGTGCTTTGGTTTTATGTTAAAAAGAGAATTAAGCACAGGCTAAATTGGCGTCGTGATAATCTTTTTATATAATGTCATAAGATATAGTTGGCTATCAAATCTGAGGCTATTTCTTTTAATTAAAATTATGTTAAGTTTGTCAAGGAAAACATATATAAGAAGCATACAAAAGTTAATTCAGCCTATAGGAAAAATGTCATGTAGAGATGACAATAAGCATACCCATAAAAACCTCTGGCCTAAAGCAACATTATAACACTACCTAAGAAAATTGCTTTATGAGAAGGATGTTTAAACATATACATAAACCAAATGTAACATCATATCGAAAAGCAGCTTGTTGATGTATATCCATTAGAAGTCTTTTTTTCCCATGAGTGTACTAAAACTGAATTCCATTCTATTTTATTTTGGTCAGCTACAGTCTTTTGTATTTTGAAATATTGTTTTCTCCATATTTTGTATTTGTTGGTATTTATCTTCAAAATGGTTTTTTTAATGGATATTGCTGTAATTGGTGAACCATCCCATTTTGTTAGTGCCCTGATGCATAGAGATGGAAATATGACTCCACTAGTTGTGGTGTGCCTAGTGACTGAAAAGTACTCATTGCTCGCCTTTGTTTATTGTGCAAATTCTCGACTCCGCTTGTTCCCATAGTCTAGATACTTGTCTGTACAGTATTGTGAATTTCTTTTTCCTTGTGAATGTTAGTGATGTTACTACCAAAAATAAAGATCCTGTTAAATGAATTTTATAGTTGGGGGTGGTGGATGATAAAAAGCTAATGTCCAGTACATGTGAATTACCTGCATTTAAAAACTGCTTAATGTACATTGAGATTCAAATCAGGAATGCATGAATATGTTTCCTATGTAAATTATGTTTGTTTGAAGTTCAGATCAGTGTGCTTTTTAATTTTCAAACTAATTTGGTTATAGGAATCAAAATGCAACTAAATCTGTATTAGCATTTTTCATAAATACATTTAGAAATTAGTATTTCTAAATGTCAAGCAACTGTATGTTTCTTCTTGACCTTTACATTTTTACAGATTAGTAAGTCTGATTTTTGGATAAAATCATGGCATCATCCATGGAGTTATTATTTGATATTACAAAGTGGAGAAACTGAATGTTAACTCCCTTTTTAAAACATGTGTAAATAAACTGTACTTGAGTTACTTAATCTTATATGCTGCTATTCATATTGGTTAGATCTAAGAAGAACTTTCTACTTTCTAGAATTGCTTCTGTTTCATTAAGCAAGCACCACTGAAGAAAAAAAAGAGAATATCAGTAAATGATTCTACCATTATTCTTTGGGAAAGCATGCTTGATATAGGACTTCTTGCTTAAATGTATTTTGCTCTATGTCCATTGTGTACTTCATTTTATTTTTTTATTGTCCTCTACCATTTTAGTCTTGCTGAGCCCCACTATGTGTTCTGATGATGAAACTGGGAAATGCATTTTAGGATAGGGTTGCAGATTCATCCGTCTACAAACTTAGTTTCATATGAACGGTAAACCATACCATTACAAATGGAAATGTTAGATTGCATAATTTTACTTAATGTACTTGATTCTAAACTATGTCATAACATTAAAATTAAGTATGGGATATTTTTGTAAATAAAAATACCTGTGCAGTTGGTATTTTAAAAAGAGAAAAATGTATATTATACATGTTTCAGAAAATAATGTTCATATGTGTATATGAATGTGTCATTATGCTGAAGGGCTCTGACTGGGCAAAATAAACTATTCAAATCTCTCCTGAAACAAAACTAGCTTTTGTTTCATGCATCATTAATGTATCCTTAATATGATCAATTCTTGAAGATCTATCCTGCTTTCTTATGCTTTCAAGAAGTAGACAAAGTGACAGACCTTAATGTATCTTTAAAAAAGGGTCCTGCATCTGAAAATAGTGCTGAGTTTAAGTTGCTGACTTCCTTGATTATGAACAAACATCTATAAAACGCCTCATAAGTGTTGCATGTATTTCTATAATTTATCATTTGCTTTTTAGCTAAAACTCAGTAGAAAGAAGAATCATCAAAGGAAAATATTTCCATATGTTAAAAGAAACATTACTTTATCCTTTGTGAAGTTACCTTCATTTCCATGTTTCTGACTGAAGTGTTGCATACACTTTATTATTTGTTTTTATAAGATCTTGTAGGCCTTATCAAGTTGGCCTTGTACCTTTCCCTTATAAGATCCTGTAAAGTCAAATCTTCTACTCAGGTATTTATTAATTTATATACATTTCCTTGTCTAGCCATTCAAAGTGGCTTTTATAAAATAAGATTTGATATAATTAAATTATAAAGGATACACAAAACTCACATCTTAAAAATATAAGCCAACCTCTTATAATACATTTTAAAGACTACAAAGTTAAACTAGAACATCAAACTGCCAGCAACTATTTTAAAAACCCAAGAGTACTAAAAGATTTAACATTTAAGAGTACTAAGAATTTAATAATAACCTATTCCCAGTTGATCTCTGTGGAAAATATTCCATAACCCCAAAGGTAATCTCGGGAATACATATGTATGGAGAATATATTTAAATGAAAGCATTTTCAGATACCAAACTGAAGAGACCTACCATCTTAAACAGAACTGTAAGAATGAAGTAGCATGTAGTGCAAGGGAGAAATGACTGCTTAAACACAGTTCAACCTTATTAAAACTCTCATTAACAGCTATGATTTCTGAAGCAGTCCCATAGAGATCACATTCCATTAGTCCATACATGAGATTATGGGAGTGTATCACTGCAACCAAGGTATCTGCCTAAAATCAGAGTAATAATGTATCCCCAAAGACTTTAAATTACAAACCTGATCTCTCGGAAGTAAAATCCTCTCCAAAACAATTGGAATCTTCATTTATGAGAAATTACCTATCCACAAAACTGTCCTACCTGGATTTAATGACAAAAATGCTGTTTTTGCATGTCCCAACAAAATACTATGAATTTTAAGTCATCACCTTGAATTTTAGGTACTCATATTTTTAAAAATACTGAATAGAAGTTTTATATTCAAAAACAAGTGTTTCACTTTGTGTGATTTATGTCTGTAGTTCTGTTAGTTTGAGGTATTGCTAGAACAAGAGTCTTCTTAATCATTATGCAGTCAAAATGCCGTATTTATTTCGAAGTAACTCCTACTTTGAGATTAGGGTTAAGTGCAAGTATGTTTCTGTTGCATTGTAGGCTTGCTATTAAGGGCATAGTAATATAAAAGAATTTTCCCATAGAAGTGTCTCTAGTCTTAGAGACATCATTTGGAGCTTGAACAGCCAAGCCTTCAGGGCAAATATGGGAGCTTAGAGTAACATACTATACTTAAAACATACAGTTTCCACTAAAATAACTATTGAATTCAATGACAGTGTCATTTCTGAGCATAATATAAAGGACTGAAAAAAGATTGCTCCTTTCAATATCTTCTTAAAAAGCATTTCTGCAGTTCCTGAATAAAAGGTTAGTAGAATCAATGTTAAAATGTATATCTGCCATATAAGGCTCCTATAAATTTATTTTAAAACTTTACCATCTATCTTGGAAGAGGTCAAAACTGTAGACAATATCAAGAATAAAACAGTGCAACAAACTATTTTGTTGCTGTAATTTAACACCACTTTCCTCAAAGAAATACAAATATTTGAGTCAAATAGTTAAATGTTTATATCCACTGGTGAAATTTTCAAATTATTACAAGAGGATTTTTTAAAATCTGAATGGGTATGTTGAACAGCATGGGTGCCTCTGCTATTACCCAACAAGTAATATCGTAAAAATGTGATCATGCAACTGAGGGATCAAGCTATTTCATATCTCCGAGAATGATAATGTTTTAAAGTCATTACTTTTTAAATCTAGAACAGGCTAGGGATAGATTTGTCATGGAGAAAATCTGTCTATGTGGTTACTAAGAGTTGAAAATGGCTGGATGGCACACCGTCAATTTTTAGACTATCTCCAAATGACCCACTGTTGTCCATTTATCATCAAAAAGTAATAAAGAGTAAAATAATTTTATGAAAATGGAAAGTACTATGCAGGCCAGAGTATATCTTTTCTTATACTAGTTTTGCCATAGAATGTATTTAGATTCAAAAATTGTTCCTAACAATAGATAAGGGAATATAGTTAGTACTCAACTTAGGGATCACAATTTTCAGTCATTATGGTCATCAGTCCATGCACCCACCTGACTACCCAATTTTACAACGTTTTTGCAGCATTGTTAATGCTGCAGACATAAGTGCAAACCAATACTTCTAAATGGGAATTTTTTTTGCATAACAGGTCATGATCATACAACTGCAGCATGATGCAAGAGGTCATAAAGGTGAGCCAACTGCCAACTGCCCAAAATGTAGTCACAAGACAAGGGGGGTGGAGTGGTGGCACATTTTACAACAGCCTGAAGTGCTTTACAGGCCATAAAGTACCTGTTCTGGACCTGTTATAATTTCAGAGGTTGTTAAGCAACAAGTCATAACTATAAAATATACCACCTGTACATTTTACTGTTTAGTTTTACCCACATGTCCTAAATTATTAACGTTATTTTTTTTTGTTTCTTAACCTCAGCAGGTGGCAGCGCTTAGCTGACTGGCTAATTTAGAAAGCAATCAAGATTGACCCTAGCTGATACTTGGACAGGAATTTATCTGGAAAGTCTAAGACTGTAGGCCAAACCGGAAAATTATTTTTAAAAAAATCTGGGAAGAAAACATTGCAGATTCACATCCATATCATGCTATAAGAGGGAGAGGGGCTATCCTTTCAAATTCAAAACTCATTTTTAATTTATGAAATATTTAAAGTTTCAATTTTACATGAGTGTCATAGAATGGTTAAAAGAATGGCAAACAAATATTTTAGGAGTCCAATCATTTGTTGATCCAATTACATTCCTGATGGATGGAGAGGAGTTGCTGGTTCGCTAAGTCACATCATGAACGTTGCATGTTGTTTTAAGCAACCAGCACATAGTGATAAAATTTGAGATTCATGATTAAACAGAGATTGTCAAATGCTATAATCCTTGATTTAAAAAATCTTCCTTAGTACAGGTGACAGGAGGAATGATTTGTATGTTCTGAATGCCCAAATTGGTAACATGAACTAATTCAGATTCTAAAAAATCTGGAACCAAGCAAGGTGCCGTATTATTCGTAATATGTCATTTTGTACAACAAGGGACTTGAATGCTATTGCAAGTTTAATTCAGATAATTGGAATTACAAGCTCCAAGGCAGGGGTCTTCAAACTTGGCCCTTTTATGACTTGTGGACTTCAACTCCCAGAATTCCTGAGCATGGCTGGCTCAGGAATTCTGGGAGTTGAAGTCCACAAGTCATAAAAGGGCCAAGTTTGAAGACCCCTGCTCCAAGGCAATGACATTTAAAAGCACCCAAATTAACTATTCTGTATCACCTTGGATTTCTATCTTTCATAATTTAGCTGTTCAAATGATCTTATCTTTATCAAATTTATATAGCTACCCATCTCATGAAAAGTGATTCTGGGTGGCATAAAATAGCCCACTGAAAATAATACACGTATAAAAACAGACATTTAAAAATAAAAAATCAGCATTAGAAATAAAAATAAAAGGTATAGACAAATCCCAAGTGGAGAGAGTACATCCATCTCAATAGTGGAGCCATATTAAAATTATTCTTTTTATTAGTTTATGTTTAATTCAAGATTTTTTTTAAATTTTCATTTCACTTGTCTTTGTCCAGCTTTTTATTATATCAAACACTTTCAGAATACCAAAATAGGCAAATTTTGAGAAACATAAATCCTGTAGTTCAATCTTTGGTCACAGGGGGGCAGCCCTATTTAACACTTTTTACTATCCAAGCCAATGCTATGTCACCAATATATATATAATATGCATAAGTATGATTCGGCTTAGAATGGGACTTCTGGCTACAATAATTCTAGTTAATGTAGGAAAATCTCTTAAGGAAATCGTCCCAAACCTAGGTATTATGCCAGCTTCTTGTTGAAAGAGATGATTAGTATTTGGATTCCTTTAGTATTTACTGTATGTGTCTGTGTTATTTAATATATCACTGAACTTGCCACAAATATTTTTACAAAGAATAAGAGCAAAAAAAGGATTACAAAGTCTTTTTAATTTTTTTAAAAAACAACAGTAAAATATATGATAAACACTTCACATCTTAAGCATTGGCCTGAGGTGTAAACAGAAAAGGCAAGCATGCCAGACAAACTTTTTCTGGGAGGATATTCCACAGATGGATGCCATCATAGTTTATACTAAGGATCTTTAAAACTTGTTTGTTGTGCCATTGTTGATAGTTGTGTCTGGAGAATAACTTCTGAAGATTAACTTAACCAGGCAGAAATATCTGTAAAAAATGCTCTTTCATAAGATCAAACGAGTGCTTTGAATTGGATCAAAAGATGGACTAGAAATAAATATTAAAGCCTGTCTTAATTTTTTTTTAAAAAAAGAATTGAGATATTGACTCCAATGCAATTAACATTTGAATCTTACAAAATAGACGTCACATCAGTATTACTAGTGATAATAAGATGGATTTAAGGAGTCCCAACAGCAAAGAATGGTTTATAAATCAGTAATGATATATGGTTATGATATATGGCTTATTACATACAAAAAGGTAGAAATGTTTTTGCATCTATTTTAGTCACTTTATGGAAGTATGGTATCAAAGAATGTCATATCACAGTGGTGGCGAACCTATGGCACACGTGCCAGAGGCGGCACTCAGAGCCCTCTCTGTGGGCACACGCGCCATTCCCCGGAGATGGTAACCGTCCCTCTTCAACCAGCCGCCTGCTAACTCGCTGAGGTCCCACATGGCCAGATGCATCCCAGCACCTATGCGCTTGCTGGCCTCTGTGTGCAGGGGCCGATGGTGTCAGGCAGTAGCCGCCCGGCCCATCTCACCTTGCCCTGTGACAATGGCACCCCCGCCTTCCTCACCTCACCCCGCAGGACGAGCCTCCTGCCCACCACCCCACCTGCCAGAGACCCCCTGGATCTCCCCCAACCTTGCCTGGCCCCCATAGGCATCTTTCCCCATGAGCAACATCAAGGTGATCACACCCACTTTGACCACACCCACCCAATCTGCCATGACCACCACAGCCATGCCCACCTGGCACCCGGCGATAAATAAGTGGGTTTTGGGTTGCAGTTTGGGCACTCGGTCTCTAAAAGGTTCGCCATCACTGTCATATCATCTTCCTTAATTTACCAAAATAATAATAATAATAATTAATAATAATAATAATAATAATAATAATAAATTAATAAATTACTAATTACTAATAATAAAGTTGGAAGGGACTTTGGAGGTCATCAAGTCCAACCCCGTGCTCAGGCAGGTAACCCTATACCATTTCGGACAAATGGCTGTCCAGTTTCTTCTTAAAAACTTCCAGTGTTGGAGCATTCACCGCTTCTGGAGGCAGGTTGTTCCACTGGTTAATTGTCCTAACTGACAGGAAATTTCTCCTTAGTTCTAGGTTGCTTCTCTCCTTGATTAGTTTCCATCTGTTGCTTCTTGTCCTGCCTTCAGGCGATTGACTCCCTCTTCTCTGTGGCAGCCCCTGAGATATTGGAACACTGCTATCATGTCCCACCTCGTCCTTCTCTTCATTAAACTAGACATACCCAATTCCATCAACCTTTCCTTATATGTTTTAACCTCCAGTCCCCTAATCATCTTTGTTGCTCTTCTCTGTACTCTAGTTTCTAGAGTCTTGACATCTTTTTTACATCGTGGTGACCAAAACTGGATGCAGTATTCCAAGTGTGGCCTTACCAAGGCATTGTAGAGTGGTATTAATACTTCACGTGATCTTGATTCTATCCCTCTGTTAATGCAGCCCAGCACTGTGTTGGCTTTTTTGGCAGCTGCAGCACACTGCTGGCTCATATTTAAATGATTGTCCACTAGGACTCCGAGATCCCTCTCACAGTTACTACTAATGAGCAAGGTACCCCCTATACTATACTTATACATTTAGTTTTTCTTGCCTAAATGTAGAACCTTTTTTCACCATTGAATTTCATTTTGTTAGATAGCACCCAGTGTTCAAGTCTGTCCAGATCCTCCTGTATCCTAACCCTGTCTTCTGGAGTGTTGGCTATTCCTGCCAGCTTGGTGTCATCTACAAATTTGATGAGTTCCCCATCTATCCCTTTGTCCAAATCATTGATGAAGATGTTGAAGAGCACTGGGCCCAGAACAGAGCCCTGGGGCACCCCACTACACACTTCCCTCCATGTAGATGTAGTTCCATTGAGGACCACACGCTGAGTACGGCCGGTCAGCCAGCTATGGATCCATCTGGTGCTGATGCTGTCTAACCCACATTTTTCTATCTTATCAAGTAGTAGGTTGTGATCTACTTTGTTAAATGCCAAATAAACAATTATGCCAAATAAACAATTTTACGGTGTGATATGCAAAAAAAAAATAAATGGTCTGAAGAATAAGAGTAGTTTTATTATTAAAAGATTTAATCTGCATCAGTTTAATTTTGAGTTTTCTGGTTAAAAACGTATCTGATGCAATGAATAAAGGCAATAATTTATCTAAATCACTTTAGTGGGTTAAGGTACATTAGACAGCATACTCATTCTGCAAATGGATGCAATAAGATCCCAACTATCATAATTATTTAATTTGAAATAGTTTCTTCAAATAGGGTTTTTTAAATGCTCCTCTGAATCTCCCAGACTATTTACACCTTTGGCATTTCACAAGTCTTTAGCAGTTCATTAAACAACTGGTGTTAATTAGACTGTGTTGTCAGTTTTGCCAGACACATTTCTAAACCCTAAGCATGTATTAGTTAGTTTAGAGAATACATTTACTGATAATATTTTCTGGTAAAGGACACATATTTATTTAAAAAAAAAAATCTAATGAAATTCCATATTTCTACTTTACTGTTACTGCAGTGTCTTTTGGACTGCTGTGTCTGTGTCCTACACTATCAACTCAGTTAAACCATGGCTTCAGTTTAAGCAGAATGAGAATTTTACACTGGATAACTATTTGGGAAAAAGGAGTGGCATTGTAGCCTAGAGGTGAAGACACTTGCCTCCCACTCAGAAGACTGAATTTTCAGTTCAAACCCAGGCAGTGGCAGTTGTTTCTTTCTCAGGACCCAAAAGAGAAAATATTTGCTGTGTAGGTGTCAGGAAGATCATCCAGCCAATAAACGCTCAGTCCAGTTACCATGAATCAACTTCCAGACAACTGGATGACTAAAAATTTTCATAGACATATTTCTGATGCGAAGTTCAGTCAAGAAGTATTTAGTTGACTAGCCAAAGCAATCCCAGAGCAGAGCCACATTTGGCAGAATAGACCTTCCTCCTTGATCCATTTTTCAACAGACCAAGCTGTAGTTAGTTCCTACCTTGTATGAAGCCCAAACTATAATGAGGTTGATTTGATTTTAGTTTAATAAGTTGTCTGAATTCAGCTGTTATGGTTTATAGTTTATGGCAAGGGTGAACAAGTTTATTCATCCAATGAACACTTCATTTTTTTTACTCTTTCTTACTTTTAGATTAAGATTGTCTTTTTGAGAATGATGGGTTTTACTTATACTAAATAAGCAGTCCTATTTACTTAGATAAGTAATGCAAATTCACATATAAAAATGCACTTTGTTTTCATTAAACAAATACAATAAAATAGATTTTGTATTGTAGTTTGTCTTACATGAAATCTATAAACCCATGTAAATTTACAGTAAAAATAGTGTAAAAATAACATAACATTCCAGACAATCAAAAATAGATGCTGAAGACACATCAATTGCTATTCATTCAAAGCTTGGCTAATATGAAAATTGTTTCTTGCTGCCTACTATTCAGTGCAGAAGGCACCTGAAAACTGTAAGTAGCGACGCTTTTCACTGCTATGATTATAAATGTGGTACAGGTAATCCTCGACTTATAACAGTTCACCTAGTAACCGTTCGAAGTTACAATGGCACTGAAAAAAGTGACTTATCACCGTTTTTCACACTTATAACCGTGGCAGCATCCCCATGGTCACGTGATTTATATTTGGATGCTTTACAACTGACTCCCATTTCTTACAGTTGCATTGTCCTGGGGTCATGTGATCTCCTTTTGCCACCTTCTGACAAGCAAAGTCAATGAAGAACCAGATTTGCTTAACAACTGCAAATTCACTTAACAACTGCAGTGATTCACTTAACAAATATGGTAAGGAAAGTTGTAAAATGGGGCAAGACTCACTTAACAAATTTCTTACTTAGTTTGGGCTCAATTGTGGTTGTAAGTTGAGGACTGCCTCTATTGTAGTTTGAATATCAGAACAAAATATTTCTTGGAATCAGTCAAAATAATTTATTTTTTTTCTTAAAATTTGATAAAATCTATGTACTTCAGATTTGTCTAGTAGTTTGCAACTCTCTAGAAAATATTTCTACTGCCTCACTAGGGAAATATTAATTTGTCTGTTATCTGCTTGGATAAAAATCCTAAATCTGGTATAGAAAAGAAAATGGGAGCCAATTAATTGTATTTATATTGTATTTAGAACATAGAATCATAGGGCTGGAAGGGACCTCAGAGATCTTCTACTCCAACTCCCTGCTCAAAGCAGGAGACATTATACCATCCCGATCCAGTCTATTTTTGATTGTCCAGTCTATCTTTGAAACTCCAGGAGGCAAGCTATTCCATTGATTAATTGTTCCCACTGTCAGAAAATTTCTCTTTGCTTCTTGGTTGAATCTCTCTTTAACAAACTTTAACCCATTACTTCTTGTCCTGCCCTCTTGTGCTTTGGAGAATAAGTCAATCCCCTCTTGTGTGTGATAGCTCTTCAAGTACTATAAGACAGTTAACACGTCTCCCCTAATTTTCTTCAATAGGCCAAACGTACCTAGCTCTCTCAACTGTTCATCATACGATTTAGCCCCCAGACCCTTTATCATCTTTGTTGCTTTTCTCTGTACACTTTCTAGGGTCTCAGCATCTGTTTTGTATCATGTGACCAGAACAAGTGTGGCCTCAATAGTGTACTATAAAGCAGCATTGTCATGTGTGTTATCCCTCTGTTGATGCAAACCAGGACTGCATTGACTTTTTGTCAGCTCAGACTTCAGTGGTAGTCCACTAGCTAGGGCAGGCTTTTCAATCAGTGGTACAGGTACCACCTGTGGTACATTGGCACCTGGCAGGTGATACGCGACCATCCTAGAAAAGTGGTAGCGGGGGAGGGGAATGAGCTGAACCGGTGGCAACACTGCACAAGCCTGAGCGAGAGATGGCTGGAGCTGCAGGGCTGTCAGGGCTCAGCGGAAGTGCCAGGATCAGCGCCAGGCTCCAGCTGGAGCTCGGCGCTGATCCTGGCGCTTCTGAGCCCAGAAGAAGCGCCAATCAGCTGGAATGTTGCAGCATCTCCAGGGTCTTGTGATTTACATTCAGATGCTTGGCAATTGATTCATATTTATGACGGTCACAGTGTTCCAGGGTCATGTGAAGTGACCAAAACCTGCTGCAACCACTCAGCAGACGGGGGGAATAAAAACCAAATGCCCCCCACCCCACCCCCGCTGCCAATCCTCAACAGAAATGCTCACAACAATGAAAACCATGGAAAAGAAGAGCGCCGCCGGACGGGCAGGGAGGTGTCTTGCTTGGCTGTGGCTTAAGGGGCACTTTTTTCAGTACCATTGTAACTTTGAACAGTCACTAAGCGAACTGTTGTAAGTTGAGGACTACCTGTACTTTATCACTTTTTTCCTTTTTTGGGTCATCAAGTTTTTGACATCTTGCTAGGCAACTGGTGGTACTCGGATGTTGCCATATCCTAAAAGTGGTACAATGGGTGAAAAGGTTGAAAAGCCCTGAGCTAGGGCACCTAAATCTCTCTCACAATTACTGCTATTGAGCCAGGGCCCACCTATTTTGTGCCTATGCATTTAGTTTTTCCTGCCTAAGTGCAGGACCTTACTTTTCTCACCACCGAACTGCATCTTGTTGGATAGGGCCCAATACTCAAGTCTATCAAGATCCTTCTGGATCTTGAGCCTATCTTCCAAACTGTTAGCAATTCCCACCAGTTTGGCGTCTTCTGCAATTTAATGATTTCCCCTTTTATCCCCTTGTCTGGAGATGAAGATGTTGAAGACCACTGGGCCCAAGACAGAACCTTGAAGTACCCCACTGCATGCTTCTCTCCATGTAGATGTTTCATTAAGGACTACACGCTAGTTGTGGTTGGTCAGCCAATTGCAAATCTCGTGATGGTACTATCTGTGCTACATTCTTCTATCTTATCAAGAAGTAAGTTGTGGTCTACTTTGTCAAATGCTTTATTGAAGTCAATTTCACAGTTACACAGTTTAGTCAGATATTTTTTTTATAATGCAGCAGGCACTCAAATTACATTTTCACATTAGCACAGGAAATTTCAGTTGAATGTATAAAGAAACAGAATCACCAAACTCCAGTGGATAAATGTACACTAATATTTACAACAGACAGCAGGGTTTTTGCATTGTACTTTGAATAGGGCTATCAAATTTGAGCTGTGAACATCCAGGTAACTTACAAAATAGCAACAACAAAGAGAGATTTTTAACGACAAGGGTTGTCTGTAGTTTTGCAGCCCATATTTGATGGCCCAAATATTGAAGCCTTTGCTGTAGGATTCCTAACATACCTTTGGTAAAAGTAGGAGGGAGAATAACTTTTCTACTAATAACTTGCATTGTTATGTGGAAATACCTAGTTTTCTCTTTTCACTTCTTTCCATAGGGAACCAGCATTTTAATAATACTGTGTAACAGTAATGTGTTACACAGTAATAATTATTGTGTAACGCACCATTACACCTTACTTTCTGGAATGTATTATCTGATATTGACAACAAATAGTACAGGACAATGCAGATGAGTTTGAGAAGCAATGCCATCTTGCATAGCTCTGCTCAAACTTCCTCAAAATTGTACTAAAGATTGTTATTCTAGATTAGTTTTTTAAAAAAGTTTACGGGGAAGCATACTGAAAATATTTCAGCCCAGCAGCATATTTTATTTAAAAAATATATTTTTTTATACACATGGGCTCTGGTATGTCAAAGACCCCCCCTTTTCCCCCTTGCCTTGATCTGGATGTCAGATTTTCATTTGCTCTCAGTAGAAGTAGCTTCATTCCATGGAAAAGCACGTTCATTCCATTGAAACAGATATAAAAAGACAGGTAGATAAAAATGAAATTAAAAACCAGCCTAAGAATATAAATGCTTCATGACACAAAGCTCACTGAAAGAAACTTCCACCCTGTGAGGCTGCTAGGGATCTAGGTAGTCTTGCATCTGATACCATTCTTATAATTCGATTCATGCAGCATCAAAGCAAATGGGTTACGTCACTCACCTGGGCAGCTTTCACACGCTATGATATAAGTTCATACGGTTTCATACTTCCCCCTGTTACTTATGGAAATATTGTTGTCCCGTTACCTTTTGGAAACAAATTAAATTATATTAAATACAGCAGCTGCAGCCTTGAAACGAGAAGGAGCTACATTTTACATCAAGCGGGTGGAGGCGCTGCGAGCTCAGAATTGGGAGCGGAAACCAGGCGAGAAAAGGATAATTCGCACTGAAAAGGAAAAAGCACCCATTTAAAGCGAAGAACTACGGGGGAAGCCTCATCTTGTTTTTCCGTCTCTTCTGGACCACCCGGAGTCCCTCCGGGGCATTTTTGATTCTTCCTATACAGCTAATTAAAGCGAAGCGTGTACAAGGCACTTCCATCCCATACCTACAAGCCCTGCTTTTACAAGAGTTTTAAGTTCAAAAAGGATAGGAGACAGGTTTCGGTGTTATTGATGGCGTCAAACCCTGCTCCTCTTCCAATTTTCCTTTTCCAAGGTCAGTTGGCGAGCGCAGGTTGGGTGCTCTTCCAGCAATATGGGGCAAGGGGATAAACCGGCACCAAGGTCACAGTTTCACGACGATCCTGGCTTTTGTCTATTCTGCGACCGGCAATACCACTGCAGCTTCCAGAAGCCGGCAGCTCTGACCCGCCAGTGGCGCCTTCTCGCCCCACTTCCTGTCTCCCCTCCTCGAAAGAAGCTCCTGTTGCTGGTCCCCCACACAACCATTCACTTTGTCTAAATGCGTTAGGCGGTCTGCCTTCCTTCTTCTCCCCACCGCGCGTATAGTTTGAAAAAGTTGTGGGGAATCCGGACTTTTCTCAGAACTAGGAGAAGCAGAAGTGAGTTAAGCGGGACGGAGAAAATCACAGCGAAACGCGCCAGCCAACCATGGCAAGGATGATCAAGACAGCCGCTTTCTTTTCCCAGTAATGAAGGAAATGAAGAAGACAATGCCCGCTAATGACAAAGCCGGAATTAGGTGGTCTATAATTTTAATCTGCCAATCAAGCTGCAAAAACTTTTCCCCACGTTTTGCTCTTCGAGAACCAACCGCGTCCCTCTCCCACCACACCCAGCTTCACCAGTCAAGAAAATATGTATCTGAAACTGATGGCTTTTCTTGAACCAAAAGTAAAACCTGTACCTGAATGGAGTGTGAATAATATATCTGTAGAATAGTGTTTTTCAACTTACTTTCTTTGTGACACCAACAATGTTCTAACTCAACAGTCATTTGTGAAACACTAATAAATCACGGGGATTATATCCAGGTACCCAAATCTTGTGTCATTCAACTCAGATTTGCCAGCAAAAACATCTGCTGTGTAAAAGATGCCTCCTTAAGACCTTTGTTTAAATTTATTAGCTGCCCAACTCCTATAAACTGCAATAGAATCCCATTGGTTTATTTCTTTATTATAATTTATTGGCTGCCCAATAATTTTAAAATGTGGGGACTTCAACTCTGACCAATACTGGCTAGGAGATGCTGGGAGCTGAAGTCCCCAAAGTTGCCAAAGTTGAGAAACATTGCTGCAGAGGTAGAGTTGTAGAGTTCTACAACAGTAGCAATTTCCTTCCCCTTTTCCTTCTTTGCTCCTGCAGGAGAGATTTATCAAGGCAAGATGAGAAGGAACCATCAGCCAGTAAAGCCCAAGCCTCTGCATACTGGGATAATTTCTTCTAAATGTTTCCCATTTCCGGGGACATGTCAGAAATGGACAAAGGTTGTATCTCTTTTTGGCAGCTAGAAGAGAAGATTGGCTTACTATGCTGTTCAGAGACAGTCTGAGTTTTCACTTCTCTGCAGGGGAATAGCCATCTTGTCTTTGGTCATCTGTACTGACCCATCAGTTGCTTACTGATTTGGGGTAGGCATAATCCTCTAGCCCAGTGTTTCTCAACCTTGACAATTTTAAGGCATATGGACTTCAACTCCCAGAATTCCACAGCCAGCATTGCTGGCTGTGGAATTCTGAGAGTTGAAGTCTACATGCCTTAAAATTGTCAAGGTTGAGAAACACTGCAGCCCTTTGTAATATGTAGAACCAATCTTAGCAACTTTCAGACTTGTGAACTTCAACTCCCAGAATTCCCCAGCCAGCATGGGAAATTCTGGGATTTGCAGTCCACAAGCATTAAATTTGCCAAAGTTGGACACGCTTGATGTAGAGGCTTTTTCCTCACCACCAATTTCTAGCATCTTCTTGTGTTAGCCAACTTAATCTATTCTGATAAATTTATAATAGTCTTTCAATTGCTTGCCACAATAAAGACCAGGTCACACTAGTACACACTACAAAGCACTGGTGAGAAAATGGCCACAAAGAGGAGACCAGAGAACAGACTTGAAGTATCTAAGCCAATAGGTTTCCATTGTAGCTTATTGGAGTTGGGCAGCTAATAAATTATAATAAAGAAATAAACCAATGAGATTCCATTGCAGTTTAAAATAAAGGTCTGTCGCCAGAGTATTAAGGAGGCATCTTTTTACAAAGCAGCAGTTTTTGCTGGCAAATCTGAATTGAATGGCACAAGATTTGGGTACCTGGATATAATCCCCATGATTTAATAGCTTTACAAATGACTGTTGAATTAGAACATTGTTGGTATCACAGAGAAAGTAAGTTGATGGGTGTTTCCTCATGAGCAGTTAATGTGCCACCTAATCCTCCCTGTATGAAAAAAAGGGAAGAGCTACCATAAATTGTGGTGTTATCTTCTGTTCATTTGTCCTGCTAAGTAAAGGCCTTATGAAAAGGCTACCGATGTTTTCAGAATGGTGATGACCCCCCTCACCACAATACCATGCTTTTCAAATATATCTTGTTGCTATGGTTTGTCACAAGACATGCATGGGGATGGGGGGGGGATGATAAAATAAACCATCACCAGGGAGGGGTTGCAGAGAATCCCGGAAGAAAAAGATGAAGATGAGGCAATCGCCAGCATCTGTGCAGAGACTGCGCCTCACATTCTGATGTTAGGCTGTGTGCAATCCAACTTGTTTAATGAAGCATGAACGAGCAATTGAAGGTGAGAAAGAGAGGAGATAGGCACAGCTGCTGCTTTTTGTTGAACGCGCGCTTTCCTGTTCCTCGTGCTCCAAAATGGCACTATTCGGGGCTAAAGAGATTCCGGAATTCCTGACTGGAGCGGGGCAGGCTGTTGCTTGAGAGAAAAAAAAGTCTCTCCAATCCTCTTTTTCCAGCCGCCAGTAATCCTGTGGAAAGGAGAGGCTGCTATTTGCTCCTCGCTCTCCTCTACAAATAACGGCGGCACTTTCGGGCACCCCTTTTTTTCAAATACGCGGAGCCGCCTCCCTCCCTCCCTTCCCTCCCGCGGCCGGCATAACGTGTGCGCGCGCTCTCTGGGGCGCGAGGCGAAAGGTGCAGTTCCAAGCCTGCGGGGGGGGGGGGAGAAAAAAAGGCGGGAGCCGGAAAACTTGATTTTTCTGGCCTTTCCCAGCTACGTAGCGAGAGGTTTTTTTCCGCACCCCTCAAGACATGGGGAGAAACAAGGGACCTGGCTTGGAGATTAAAGGCCGGGGGAACGATATAGGGGCTTGTCGGAGGAGGACGAGGGGTCTTTAGTTCTTCGTTTTCGCACAGACTGGCAAGCGAGCGCCGGCAGCGAGGAAGCCGTTGCAGAAACGGGCGAGCGTCTCCTCCCGCCCCACGTGAATAGGACGAGGTTGGGTTGAAATGTAGGCGCGCAAGCACACGGACCACAGCGCACCGCCGCGCTGCGTTGAGGGGCAACCACAGGCGAGAAAGGGCTGGAAAAGAAACGCCTAGCAGCCGGAGGAAAGACTCCAGAGACAGCAGGGGCCGCGAACCGTTGCCGAGAGAGGCGGTCGCGTAGCCTACACTTGGCGATGGGACCGGCCGGGAAGCTCGGTGGGGGTGAAGAACGGAGGCCGTAGCCCCCTTTGAGAGCCGGGGACGCCCATGACTGAGGAGCAGAGGGATTCGCCGCAAGGTGTGCTTAGCGCCGCCTGAGACTCCGTGCTCCCATCGTGCCGGGATTGACTCTTCGTTCGCGTGCAGGGAGGGTGTTTCGCCGAACCCGAGTTTCGGCGTTTCGCTCAGCTGATGCCTATCACGTCCAGATTTGGCTCCCGGGCTTTGGCTTTTCCGCCGGCGGCGGGGCTGCGGGGCTTTCCAAAAGTTGTCGTCGCCCGCGCCTCCTTCGGCCTCCCGGGCTGCTTCCCAACATGTGCGCCAACGTGGTTTACGAATGGTTGAAGACCCTGAAACTCACCCAGTACGCCGAGTCTTTCGTGGATAATGGCTACGACGACTTGGAGGTGTGCAAGCAAATCGGGGAGCCGGACCTGGACGCCATCGGGGTGTCGCTGCCACAGCACAGGCGGCGTCNTCTCACCTACATCGTCCACAAGGGACGACTCGGGAACTCAACTCCTACCTCGGGCAGCTCACCTTTCCCCCTATGCCCAGGGGAAAGGTATCAAGCCGTTTGACAGCTGATGCAGGCTGTCAAACCGGCTTTTACGCGGAAACAGGCGGGAGCAGCAAACAGCTGCGTCCAGCGAAGGAGCCTGCCACCGGAAGTCTCTGAAAAAAGTGACTTATCACCGTTTTTCACACTTATAACCGTGGCAGCATCCCCATGGTCACGTGATTTATATTTGGATGCTTTACAACTGACTCCCATTTCTTACAGTTGCATTGTCCTGGGGTCATGTGATCTCCTTTTGCCACCTTCTGACAAGCAAAGTCAATGAAGAACCAGATTTGCTTAACAACTGCAAATTCACTTAACAACTGCAGTGATTCACTTAACAAATATGGTAAGGAAAGTTGTAAAATGGGGCAAGACTCACTTAACAAATTTCTTACTTAGTTTGGGCTCAATTGTGGTTGTAAGTTGAGGACTGCCTCTATTGTAGTTTGAATATCAGAACAAAATATTTCTTGGAATCAGTCAAAATAATTTTTTTTTTTTTTTAAATTTGATAAAATCTATGTACTTCAGATTTGTCTAGTAGTTTGCAACTCTCTAGAAAATATTTCTACTGCCTCACTAGGGAAATATTAATTTATCTGTTATCTGCTTGGATAAAAATCCTAAATCTGGTATAGAAAAGGAAATGGGAGCCAATTAATTGTATTTATATTGTGTTTAGAACATAGAATCATAGGGCTGGAAGGGACCTCAGAGATCTTCTACTCCAACTCCCTGCTCAAAGCAGGAGACATTATACCATCCCGATCCAGTCTATTTTTGATTGTCCAGTCTATCTTTGAAACTCCAGGAGGCAAGCTATTCCATTGATTAATTGTTCCCACTGTCAGAAAATTTCTCTTTGCTTCTTGGTTGAATCTCTCTTTAACAAACTTTAACCCATTACTTCTTGTCCTGCCCTCTTGTGCTTTGGAGAATAAGTCAATCCCCTCTTGGTGTGATAGCTCTTCAAATACTATAAGACAGTTAACACGTCTCCCCTAATTTTCTTCAATAGGCTAAACATACCTAGCTCCCTCAACTGTTCATCATACGATTTAGCCCCCAGACCCTTTATCATCTTTGTTGCTTTTCTCTGTACACTTTCTAGGGTCTCGGCATCTTTTTTGTATCATGTGACCAGAACAAGTGTGGCCTCAGTAGTGTACTATAAAGCGGCATTGTCATGTGTGTTATCCCTCTGTTGATGCAAACCAGGACTGCATTGACTTTTTGTCAGCTCAGACTTCAGTGGTAGTCCACTAGCTAGGGCAGGGCTTTTCAACCAGTGGTACGGGTACCACCTGTGGTACATTGGCACCTGGCAGGTGGTACATGACCATCCTAGAAAAGTGGTAGCGGGGGAGGGGAATGAGCTGAACCGGTGGCAACACCGCACAAGCCTGAGCGAGAGATGGCTGGAGCTGCAGGGCTGTCAGGGCTCAGCGGAAGCGCCAGGATCAGTGCTTCTTCAGGACTGTCAGGGCTCAGTGGAAGCGCCAGGATCAGCACCAGGCTCCAGCTGGAGCTCGGCGCTGATCCTGGCACTCCTGCTGAGCCCAGAAGAAGCGCCGATCAGCTGGAATGTTGCAGCATCTCCAGGGTCTTGTGATTTACATTCAGATGCTTGGCAACTGATTCATATTTATGACGGTCACAGTGTTCTAGGGTCATGTGAAGTGACCAAAACCTGCTGCAACCACCCAGCAGACGGGGGAATAAAAACCAAACACCTCCCCACCCCACCCCTGCTGCCAATCCTCAACAGAAATGCTCACAACAATGAAAACCTTGGACAGAAGGAAGAGCGCCGTCGGGCAGGCAGCCAGGTGTCTTGCTCGGCTGTGGCTTAAGGGGCACTTTTTTCAGTGCCATTGTAACTTCGAACAGTCACTAAGTGAACTATTGTAAGTTGAGGACTACCTGTACTTTATCACTTTTTTCCTTTTTTTGGTCATCAAGTTTTTGACACCTTGCTAGGCAACTGGTGGTACTCGGATGTTGCCATATCCTAAAAGTGGTACAATGGGTGAAAAGGTTGAAAAGCCCTGAGCTAGGGCACCTAAATCTCTCTCACAATTACTGCTATTGAGCTAGGGCCCACCTATTTTGTGCCTATGCATTTAGTTTTTCCTGCCTAAGTGCAGGACCTTACTTTTCTCACCACTGAACTGCATCTTGTTGGATAGGGCCCAATACTCAAGTCTATCAAGATCCTTCTGAATCTTGTGCCTGTCTTCCAAACTGTTAGCAATTCCTACCAGTTTGGCGTCTTCTGCAATTTAATGATTTCCCCTTTTATCCCCTTGTCTGGACCCTTTATGAAGATGTTGAAGACCACTGGGCCCAAGACAGAACCTTGAAGTACCCCACTGCATGTTTCTCTCCATGTAGATGTTTCATTAAGGACTACACGCTAGTTGTGGTTGGTCAGCCAATTGCAAATCCATCTCGTGATGGTACTATCTATGCTGCATTCTTCTATCTTATCAAGAAGTAAGTTGTGGTCTACTTTGTCAAATGCTTTATTGAAGTCAATTTCACAGTTACATAGTTTAGTCACATATTTTTTTTATAATGCAGCAGGCACTCAAACTACATTTTCACATTAGCACAGGAAATTTCGGTTGAATGTATAAAGATACAGAGTCTCCAAACTCCAGTGGATAAATGTACACTAATATTTACAACAGACAGCAGGGTTTTTGCATTGTACTTTGAATAGGGCTATCAAATTTGAGCTGTGAACATCCAGGTAACTTACAAAATAGCAACAACAAAGAGAGATTTTTAACGACAAGGGTTGTCTGTAGTTTTGCAGCCCATATTTGATGGCCCAAATATTGAAGCCTTTGCTCTAGGATCCCTAACATACCTTTGGTAAAAGTAGGAGGGAGAATAACTTTTCTACTAATAATTTGCATTGTTATGTGGGAATACCTAGTTTGCTCTTTTCACTTCTTTCCATAGGGAACCAGCATTTTTAATAATACTGTGTAACAGTAATGTGTTACACAGTAATAATTATTGTGTAACACACCATTACACCTTACTTTCTGGAATGTATTATCTGATATTGACAACAAATAGTACAGGACAATGCAGATGAGTTTGAGAAGCAATGCCATCTTACATATCTCTGCTCAAACTTCCTCAAAATTGTACTAAAGATTGTTATTCTAGATTAGTTTTTTAAAAAAGCTTACGGGGAAGCGTACTGAAAATATTTCAGCCCAGCAGCATATTTTATTTTTAAAAAATAATTTTTTATACACATGGGCTCTGGTATGTCAAAGACCCCCCCTTTTCCCCCTTGCCTTGATCTGGATGTCAGATTTTTATTTGCTCTCAGTAGAAGTAGCTTCATTCCATGGAAAAGCACATTCATTCCATTGAAACAGATATAAAAAGACAGGTAGATAAAAATGAAATTAAAAACCAGCCTAAGAATATAAATGCTTCATGACACAAAGCTCACTGAAAGAAACTTCCACCCTGTGAGGCTGCTAGGGATCCAGGTAGTCTTGCATCTGATACCATTCTTATAATTCGATTCATGCAGCACCAAAGCAAATGGGTTACGTCACTCACCTGGGCAGCTTTCACACGCTATGATATAAGTTCATACGGTTTCATACTTCCCCCTGTTACTTATGGAAATATTGTTGTCCCGTTACCTTTTGGAAATACTATCCAGAAACAAATTGAATTATATTAAATGCAGCAGCTGCAGCCTTGAAACGAGAAGGAGCTACATTTTACATCAAGCGGGTGGAGGCGCTGCGAGCTCAGAATTGGGAGCGGAAACCAGGCGAGAAAAGGATAATTCGTACTGAAAAGGAAAAAGCACCCATTTAAAGCGAAGAACTACGGGGGAAGCCTCCTCTTGTTTTTCCGTCTCTGCTGGACCACCCGGAGTCCCTCCGGGGCATTTTTGATTCTTCCTCTCCAGCTAATTAAAGCGAAGCGTGTACAAGACCCTTCCTTCCCATACCTACAAGCACTGCTTTTACAAGAGTTTTAAGTTCAAAAAGGATAGGAGACAGGTTTCGGTGTTATTGATGGCGTCAAACCCTGCTCCTCTTCCAATTTTCCTTTTCCAAGGTCAGTTGGCGAGCGCAGGTTTGGTGCTCTTCCAGCAATATGGGGCAAGGGGATAAAACGGCACCAAGGTCACAGTTTCACGACGATCCTGACTTTTGTCTATTCTGCGACCGGCAATAGCACTGCAGCTTCCAGAAGCCGGCAGCTCTGACCCGCCAGTGGCGCCTTCTCGCCCCACTTCCTGTCTCCCCTCCTCGAAAGAAGCTCCTGTTGCTGGTCCCCCACACAACCATTCACTTTGTCTAAATGCGTTAGGGCGGTCTGCCCTCCTTCTTCTCCCCACCGCGCGTATAGCTTGAAAAAGTTGTGGGAAATCCGGACTTCTCAGAACTAGGAGAAGCAGAAGTGAGTTAAGCGGGACGGAGAAAATCACAGCGAAACGCGCCAGCCAACCATGGCAAGGATGATCAAGACAGCCCCTTTCTTTTCCCAGTAATGAAGGAAATGAAGAAGACAATGCCCGCTAATGACAAAGCCGGAATTAGGTGGTCTATAATTTTAATCTGCCAATCAAGCTGCAAAAACTTTTCCCCACGTTTTGCTCTTCGAGAACCAACCGCGTCCCTCTCCCACCACACCCAGCTTCACCAGTCAAGAAAATATGTGTCTGAAACTGATGGCTTTTCTTGAACCAAAAGTAAAACCTGTACCTGAATGGAGTGTGAATAATATATCTGTAGAATAGTGTTTTTCAACTTGCTTTCTTTGTGACACCAACAATGTTCTAATTCAACAGTCATTTGTGAAACACTAATAAATCACGGGGATTATATCCAGGTACCCAAATCTTGTGTCATTCAACTCAGATTTGCCAGCAAAAACATCTGCTGTGTAAAAGATGCCTCCTTAAGACCTTTGTTTAAATTTATTAGCTGCCCAACTCCTATAAACTGCAATAGAATCCCATTGGTTTATTTCTTTATTATAATTTATTGGCTGCCCAATAATTTTAAAATGTGGGGACTTCAACTCTGAGCAATACTGGCTAGGAGATGCTGGGAGCTGAAGTCCCCAAAGTTGCCAAAGTTGAGAAACATTGCTGCAGAGGTAGAGTTGTAGAGTTCTACAACAGCAGCAATTTCCTTCCCCTTTTCCTTCTTTGCTCCTGCAGGGGAGATTTATCAAGGCAAGATGAGAAGGAACCACCAGCCAGTAAAGCCCAAGCCTCTGCATACTGGGATAATTTCTTCTAAATGTTTCCCATTTCCGGAGACATGTCAGAAATGGACAAAGGTTGCATCTCTTTTTGGCAGCTAGAAGAGAAGATTGGCTTACTATGCTGTTCAGAGACAGTCTAAGTTTTCACTTCTCTGCAGGGGAATAGCCATCTTGTCTTTGGTCATCTGTACTGACCCATCAGTTGCTTACTGATTTGGGGTAGGCATAATCCTCTAGCCCAGTGTTTCTCAACCTTGACAATTTTAAGGCATGTGGACTTCAACTCCCAGAATTCCACAGCCAGCATTGCTGGCTGTGGAATTCTGAGAGTTGAAGTCTACATGCCTTAAAATTGTCAAGGTTGAGAAACACTGCAGCCCTTTGTAATATGTAGAACTAATCTTAGCAACTTTCAGACTTGTGAACTTCAACTCCCAGAATTCCCCAGCCAGCATGGGAAATTCTGGGATTTGAAGTCCACAAGCATTAAATTTGCCAAAGTTGGACACGCTTGATGTAGAGGCTTTTTCCTCACCACCAATTTCTAGCATCTTCTTGTGTTAGCCAACTTAATCTATTCTGATAAATTTATAATAGTCTTTCAATTGTTTGCCACAATAAAGACCAGGTCACACTAGTACACATTACAAAGCACTGGTGAGAAAATGGCCACAAAGAGGAGACCAGAGAACAGACTTGAAGTATCTAAGCCAATAGGTTTCCATTGTAGCTTATTGGAGTTGGGCAGCTAATAAATTATAATAAGGAAATAAACCAATGAGATTCCATTGCAGTTTAAAATAAAGGTCTGTCGCCAGAGTATTAAGGAGGCATCTTTTTACAAAGCAGCAGTTTTTGCTGGCAAATCTGAATTGAATGGCACAAGATTTGGGTACCTGGATATAATCCCCATGATTTAATAGTTTTACAAATGACTGTTGAATTAGAACATTGTTGGTATCACAGAGAAAGTAAGTTGATGGGTGTTTCCTCATGAGCAGTTAATGTGCCACCTAATCCTCCCTGTATGAAAAAAAAGGGAAGAGCTACCATAAATTGTGGTGTTACCTTCTGTTCATTTGTCCTGCTAAGTAAAGGCCTTATGAAAAGGCTACCGATGTTTTCAGAATGGTGATGACCCCCCTCACCACAATACCATGCTTTTCAAATATATCTTGTTGCTATGGTTTGTCACAAGACATGCATGGGGATGGGGGGGGGGAAATGATAAAATAAACCATCACCAGGGAGGGGTTGCAGAGAATCCCGGAAGAAAAAAGATGAAGATGAGGCAATCGCCAGCATCTGTGCAGAGACTGCGCCTCACATTCTGATGTTAGGCTGTGTGCAATCCAACTTGTTTAATGAAGCATGAACGAGCAATTGAAGGTGAGAAAGAGAGGAGATAGGCACAGCTGCTGCTTTTTGTTGAACGCGCGCTTTCCTGTTCCTCGTGCTCCAAAATGGCACTATTCGGGGCTAAAGAGATTCCGGAATTCCTGACTGGAGCGGGGCAGGCTGTTGCTTGAGAGAAAAAAAGTCTCTCCAATCCTCTTTTTCCAGCCGCCAGTAATCCTGTGGAGAGGAGAGGCTGCTATTTGCTCCGCGCTCTCCTCTACAAATAACGGCGGCACTTTCGGGCACCCCTTTTTTTCAAATACGCGGAGCCGCCTCCCTCCCTCCCTTCCCTTCCCTCCCGCGGCCGGCATAACGTGTGCGCGCGCTCTCTGGGGCGCGAGGCGAAAGGTGCAGTTCCAAGCCTGCGGGGGGGGGGGGGAATAAAAAAAGGCGGGAGCCGGAAAACTTGATTTTCCTGGCCTTTCCCAGCTACGTAGCGAGAGGTTTTTTTCCGCATCCCTCAAGACATGGGGAGAAACAAGGGACCTGGCTTGGAGATTAAAGGCCGGGGGAACGATATAGTGGCTTGTCGGAGGAGGACGAGGGGGCTTTAGTTCTTCGTTTTTGCACGAGCGCAGGCAGCGAGGAAGCCGTTGCAGAAACGGGCGAGCGTCTCCTCCCGCCCCACGTGAATAGGACGAGGTTGGGTTGAAATGTAGGCGCGCAAGCACACGGACCACAGCGCACCGCCGTGCTGCGTTGAGGGGCAACCACAGGCGAGAAAAGGCTGGAAAAGAAACGCCTAGCAGCCGGAGGAACGACTCCAGAGACAGCAGGGGCCGCGAACCGTTGCCGAGAGAGGCGGTCGCGTAGCCTACACTTGGCGATGGGACCGGCCGGGAAGCTCGGTGGGGGTGAAGAACGGAGGCCGTAGCCCCCTTTGAGAGCCGGGGACGCCCATGACTGAGGAGCAGAGGGACTCGCCGCAAGGTGTGCTTAGCGCCGCCTGAGACTCCGTGCTCCCTTCGCGCCGGGATTGACTCTTCGTTCGCGTGCAGGGAGGGTGTTTCGCCGAACCCGAGTTTCGGCGTTTCGCTCAGCTGATGCCTATCACGTCCAGATTTGGCTCCCGGGCTTTGGCTTTTCCGCCGGCGGCGGGGCTGCGGGGCTTTCCAAAAGTTGTCGTCGTCCGCGCCTCCTTCGGCCTCCCGGGCTGCTTCCCAACATGTGCGCCAACGTGGTTTACGAATGGTTGAAGACCCTGAAACTCACCCAGTACGCCGAGTCTTTCGTGGATAATGGCTACGACGACTTGGAGGTGTGCAAGCAAATCGGGGAGCCGGACCTGGACGCCATCGGGGTGTCGCTGCCACAGCACAGGCGGCGTCTCCACGAAGCCGTGCGGAGGCTGAAGGAGGAAGACGAGACCACCGCCGGCCTCTACTTCACCTTGGAGCCGCAGCCCCCTCGCCGGGGCTCGCCGGGACCCGACATCTACACCAGCCGCCTGGTGGAGCCGCGCGAAGCCAAGGCGTGGAAGGACCCAGCTCGTCGGGCGCCCCCGCCGGGTCACTCTCAGGGGAAAAAGGGGGCGCCGCGAAAAATGGAATTCAACTCCAAGGAGTTGGTCACTTACCCCAAACTCAGACTGAAAATCATGATTAGGGATAAACTCATCCGGGATGGGATCACTCTCAGCAAGCCCCCCTATTCCAGCAAGGTAAGGAGCTCTGCCTCAAATCCTGGTGGCGTTGCTGGTTTTTCTCCCCGTCGTTGCTACTGTAGTTCCTTCGCTCTCTTCGTTAGATGGGGAACACACTGCAAAGAGTGAACTTTTTTTCCGCTTTTCTGGCGAAAAGAGTCGATTTGCTCTTAAGTTTGTTTGCAGTTAGGCAGCGGGGTTTGCTTTGGCGTCGGAGAAGTCGTTTTCTTCTGTGTAGGTTGATTGTGGATTCCAATTTCAGCACAACCCATTTCTCACGTGAAAATAGTTAAGCGTGAATACAGGTGGACACCATAAGTCTCACAAGGATGGTTCAGTTTCATTACCTTGCCCTTATCTTGGAAGGCGGTGGGGATATGATGATGATGCCAGTAGGGTTTCTTCATACTTCAATTTGATTCTTTGAGGGAGGAAAGTGCGTTTCCTAAAAGAGTTACCTGAATTGCTATAGCATAAGGTGGACACGTTTGTTTATTTATTTATTTATTTATTACATATTTGTTGAGGTGTGCGAAAGAAACTGGCACACTCAACCAAGAAATATATTGAAGTAGGAGGAAAAGGTGAATAATGCAGGTTGGTTTACAGTCCCTCTTAAACTGGGAGCGTGTACCCAGTTTCTGTACATGCTTATTCACAAGTAAGTGGCACGGCAGTGAAAGTGATGGGCAAGAAAGCACATGATTCAAGATTGCAGGTAATCATTCAAGTTTGTTCTTTTATGGACAAAGCACCTGGGTTAAGTGATCTAAAAGAGGCACCTTATCTACTGACAATCAGTGTCAAGCTCTGAAGATTTTTAAGGAAGTGTCAAGTGCCTGCAAGTTTTCTTTTTACTGAATTCAATAATTGCCTTGAATTTTAGATGTTTTTAAAACCATGCTTTTGCACAAGGAACAGACAATTACAGAATGTTTAATAAGCCCAAAAGCACCGCATGAGAACTTCAGATTAATTTATTTTCACTGTAGAATTGGTTTGTGTGAGTGACAGGTAAAATCATTATCACAATCTTGTATATCTTATGAAAATCTCTAATATTATAAGCTTCTCACAGATGGGCATTGCTTTCACAAAACATATTTCACAGTTGTCATGGATAATGGATACGACTAGCTAGCATGCAGGAAAAAAACAGTTCTAAATGCAAATAAATGAATGAATGGAAGTAAAAATCTGAAGGAAGTAACATAATGTCACTCTGTCAAATAGAGGTATGCTATGATGTTAAATGATATGAAATGAAAAGGTGTTGAGGAAGAACTGTGTTAGTTGTGAAATGTATGTCAGGATAATTCAGAAATAATTGTAAAAAATATACACAGGCACACATATAACAGAGCTCAGCCATGCAATCTATAGGAATACAGTAGGATTACAAATAAGAATATTGTTTACTACTGCATTACAAATGAATAAAATATTTCCTTTTCCCTCAGTTTTGGACAGATTATAGCAACTCCCTGACAGGCCAAAGAGTAATAACAACCCATATTCAGTGTACCAGATGTCTAATATGAATTGGCAAATATGCTGTGTAAACTCTCATATCCACTGTAAATGAATAATTTTTGAAGCAGTTTGCCTGTGGTGTTAGTCATAGAACTTTTTTATGGATCTGTTTTGCAGCCTGAGCCAGAAATAGAAAAGCTGCTCCTCTACTGATACTTTACTCTGAAATTATTTTGAGAGGCACAAACATAAAATATAAGCCTTGCTAATACCTTCTAATAATGGGACAACATGAATATGTCTTCCATTTTAATTTTTGCAATGAATATTTCTTATATTGATTTCTTTTTATGGGGATAAAAATAGGTATATGAAAAATATTATAAAAATCAGCAAGTATTGTTGCTTATATTTCCTTAAAATATGTTATATTTTCCTGTGGAGAATAGTTAAAAATTGCAGTTAGATGCTCTGTCCAACTTCGGCAAAGAGTCATTAAAATGCTGATTCCGGTGAATAATATAAATAAATATAAAGAATAATTGGTTTACATGTAACACAATATGTAACTGAACTTAAAATAGCTAAACGTCCTTTGTTATTTCATTAAGTTCCATAGTGATTCACATTTTTGTATTTAATATTTCTAATAACTGAAAAAACATTCATGTATCACTTCCTTTTGTAGTCAACTATTGCTTTATTTAATTTTTATCCTGCCTTTATTACTTTACAAATAACTCGAGGTGACAAACATTCCTAATTCTCCTTTCATCTTTAATGAAAAATATCCCAGAATCGGTAAGAATATAAAATCATCAATTAAAAACATTTTTAAAAGTGTTAGAAGAAAAAACTCATATTACAAATGTCAGTATAATGGTTACAGTGGGACATTAACTAGTCATCAGCATGTCAACAAAGCATGTAAATCTTAACCATTCAGCACTTAACCAAGTGCTGAATGAAAATCAAGTTAGTGCTTGGTACACTATTTCAGATGCCAACACATCTCAAATCACTACCAGATGTTCCATGCAGCATCAGGACAAGATGGGACTTCCACCCCCACCCCCCCAGTTCTGCCACCAGGTATAACAGCACAGGCAGGCCAGATTTCCATGTCCTAAGGCTGAAACGACTTACATGAGAAATAGCTGTTGTATAAATGTGGAACTGATCATTGATCTTCAGACTTAGCTAGGAATCCATTGATTTGAAAAGACATGAGAAAAATGGCTGAGGACTTTAAATCCCTGGGTCTGTCTACCCCACCCACCAACCCCTAGAGTATTAGATTGCCAAATATACAGAGTATGTTTGGCAAGGAGTTTAAACTTTGCGTGCATTGGACATAGATACAGACTGATTTTGTGACTGTGATCAAAATCATTATTCCTGGTGCTCTGATTCCAGTGAAATGCCTACATTGCAAGCAGAGTTGGCTTATCTAAAAGAATTTTCTGATGACAATTTAGATCTGTCCTTGTTCTTGCTCTGTGAGTTCCCCTATTTGTTGTTGCTGCTGTTAAGAAAAAGGATGCTGTCTTACAAGATCCTGACCTCTGTAACTATTGGAGATCATTATCCTTTCCCCATCATTTTTGAACTCTTAGAATAGCTGCCAAATTGGTCACACTGAGTCGATAGTTCATGCCAGAGAAGGACATGGGGAACGTGACATTTAAGGTACATCCATATATCTACTCGGCTATGGGGGGTTTTTTGGTAATATTTTATTGATTTTCTAATTTTACATTTAAGTATTTAAAAAGCAACATGGCGGCTGGGTTAATCAATAATTCAATAACATACAAAAATCTTTAGTACAAATCTCAAACTGCCACATCAAATATTTCCTCTCCTTTTCCCTTAATATCTGCTGTCTCATATTTAAACTAATACAATTCTTAGTACATCCATTAAGTAAAGATAGCATTGTTACATTTATCAATAATTTTTTTGCTTATACATATCCTAGTTAGTTTAACATTCAATCTTTATAAACAATCAATGTCCTGTAGTTAGTTTTTCCCAATTTTTAGTTTCCCGTCAATATTTAAATTTAACATTTGATATTTATAATTTCCAAATTTTTGGTAACCAGTTTTCTTTATCACAATTCCTAACAAAGTCTATTATTCAAAATACACATCTTATCTATTTGAGTATATTCTATTTCCCACCATCTTACATCATCTAATAATACAACATTTCTTATTTTCAACTAGTTTCCAAATGTCTTAAATTTAATGACCGAAAGTTCCCCTATTTCAACATAAAATATTTCCTCTCTTTTTCTCTTGATGTCCATTATGTCATATTTAAGCTAATACAGTTCTTATTATCTCAATTAAATAAAAACATATTACATTTATCAATAAATTTGTAGCTTATTATGTATCTTAAATTACTTTTACATTCAATCTTTATAAACAATCAATATCCTATTTATTTGTTTTCCCCAATTTTTAATTTCCCATCAATATTCAAATTCGACTTTTAGTATTTATACTTCCCAGTTTTAAATGAGTAAAGTTTTCTTTATCTCAATTTATAACAAAATCTGGTATTCAAAGTACACATCTTGTCTATTTAAGTATATTCTATTTTAATTAGTAATATAAAATCCTCGCTGATAAATCAAAAAACCAATTTTCTTCAGCCTTATTCTAGCTTTCTTCCTTTGCCATCTCACCCTCCATGTCAGTGCTTTTAGGTCATCAAATACATCTCCCTCTGTTATTATATATATTATTGGAAATAAAAGAGACCATCCAGTCACCATTTTTTGGAAGGGCTAATAAATCATCTCTATTATTCCAGATCCCCATAATTGTCCTGGTATGTTTATCTTCCCTTCGGTCTGTTCTTCTTGTTGCTCCTTAAGTTTCTTGTGGTTTATATAGAAAGTCATTTCCATTTTCAATGTTGTCAGTCCCGTTTCTGGACTTTCCATTGACTGTATTTGTTGGTCAGTTGAATCCTCTGTCATAGTATTTAATTGTTCCACTTCTTTTATTATGTTTTGTGTAGTTGATTCTTTAGTTGTAGTCAAAATTTGAGTTTGTATATCTAGGCTCACATCTTGTTCTTTTCTGTAGCATCTTATTTCATCACAAGCTGAAAGAATAGTTTCATGTATTGCTTTTAACATAAGGAGAATTTGTTCCTGGTCTTCATCCATATTCTCTCAGTAGTGTGTTAAATTAAGAGCTTTAAAGTCAGAGAATGAAAATATTTTTATAACTGAGTATAGAACACAGCTGAGCTTCTCACAGGTGATAATTGTCAAGGTTGAAAAAGTCTTATCTGTAGTCTGGGCTTCCAGCCAAGTCTTTAGACAATAACAAGTTGTAATATAAAACTTAGCCACAAGATGTCACCAATGTCATTTAAGGTTTTTTAAGTCCAAAATTTTTATAATCCTTTTATTTCTTTTTGGTAAATAAAAACCAAGGTCTTCGATAAGCATCAGAAATCCTTCAGTCCCCAAATTCTAGAAGCATATAAATCCAGTTAAATTAAGGTTATTATTTCAGTGTTTTAACTCTCCTGGATAGTCAGTCGCCGCTATTCTTAGAGGGTGGGATAAAAGTTCCCTTCCATCTCTCCTCACAGAGGGGAAGATACTTTGGACAGCTTTTGCAGGAGCTGGGGATCCCCTCCTTGCTGGTCGCCCCTATGGGGCGACTTTCGACCCTTTTCAGGGTCCCCCAGTGGTGCAAAATTGAACATGGAAGATGGAGCTCGCCTTCCAGCGGCTGCGGTGGCCACGATGGCAAACCGAAAGTCCTGCTTGACTATGTTTTATTTTCATCCTGGAGCTGTCAATATAAAAAGCACACTCTGTGGGATGTTAAAGTAGTGATTGCCTATTTTCCCATGTTGAAATTTGAGTGTCACCAACCCTGCAGAAAACTTACTGCTATCTGAATTTTGATCACATGATCCTGGGGAATGCTGCAAAGGTCATGAGAGTCATGTGGAGTTGTGCAGCTGGGGAGCAACTGCTGGATAAGCATTGAAGAGCTGGAGAAATCACTTTACAAAATTTGGTATTAAATCACAGTCTGCATACACCTCTGGACTGGTCATCCAAACGTGTGGAAGAGGAAAAATGGGTGTATACGGTGAAGTCATATCCATTCTAGATTACCTTCTAAAATAAAGCAACCATTTATGAAGAACATTCAGTGAAGAGTGAGGAATCAAAGCTTCACAGAGAAGAGTGACCACAGTGAAGAGAATTCTCCTTTACCACTCAGGCAATAGATGCACACGAACCAAGTTCTTTTAATTACATGAACAATTATATGCATTAAAATGAGGACAAGCTACTTGGTTTTGGGGCTTCGCCCTCTGTAGGGAAGGTAGTTAACCAACCAATTAAAATTAAATTGTTAAACAAGTAAGGGGTTCTGACAAATAAGATTCTGGTTTCACTTGCAGAGAAAACAGTACTGCAGAATCACTGACATTTGGCACTAGTGCAGGGGCAGGATGGAAAGGGTGATCCACAGCAGACATAGCATATCAATTTTAGCCAAATAGATTGGTGCCCCTGAATTTTCCATCAATATACTATCCAGAGTATCTTGAATTTATTAGCGCTGCAAGGTAGTCCAGGCAAGAAGCATAACCAAGAATATTAGTTCTAAGAACCATGGTGGCATAGTGGTATATGTATAATATGTAGTATTATAATCTAACTGCCGACTGCCAGCAGTTCGATTCTGACCAGCTCAAGGTGACTCAGTCTTCCATTCTTCTGAGGTTGATAAAATGAGCCTGATTGTTGGGGACAATATGTAAACTGTTTAGAGAGGGCTGTAAAGCACCATGGGGGTGGTATATAAGTCTAAATGCTATTGCTATTGCTATTGCTATCTTTATTGTAAGACCACATTAATAATTTTTTCAAGACTGAAAGTATTTCTCACCTTTCGTTCTTTTTCTTGTCTGAAAATTAGGGAGTACCCCTTTTGAAATGTTTTCCCCTCAGGCCTCTTTCTGTGGGCTGAGTAATCTTTACACATTGGTTGTTCAGTCTGGTTCTTCCTACCAGGTGCCAAGGTCATTACCACATACATAATAGAACTCTACTGTTTCCAGTACACTTTTGTTTTAAATTGTGATCATATTACAGTACAACTTCAGCTATTCATGGACTCTACTTAGGTCTTGCTTTCTATGTGCTGAGGTTATACTGTCCAATCACCAATCTTATTAGCATTATTTCTAAAGACTATTAAGATATTTCCCATTCCAATTTGGACTTGGTAATAAATTGGTTTTGATCTGCAAAATCAGTTAGGACTAGTTAACATGAAGTAACATGTACATCTGCAGATCATTTTTAGTGGCCCTACTTGCTATCCCACCATTAAATTCCATGGACGATTTACCTTTGCAGCCCTTCCTAGAGATTTTTTTCTCAAGATACAGATGCTTATATTTTACTTGCAGAGCATATTTGTTTTGTCTCAGTTTGCGCTGGTTGAATTTATAGAATAGAACAGAACAGAATCGAATACTTTATTTGGTCAAGTGTGATTAGACACACAAGGAATTTGTCTCCGGTGCAGAAACTCTCAATATACCTGCAAAGCAACAGAGTAATAATAATCATAATATGATACCCAAAAGAGGGGGTAGTAGAGAAGATGAGAAAGATAATAATAATACCACAGCCACACAACATGGGTAAATACACTTAGACATAAAGCAATACTGTGAGGATTAAGTGTTCAGCTGAGTGATGTCATGAGGGGAAAAAACTGTATCTGTGTTGCTTTGGCATGCAGTGCCCTATAGTGGCATCCTGAGGGAAGGAGTTGTTCATGTCTAGGATGTGAGGAGTCTATAGATATTTTGTCAGCCCTCCTTTGGGCCTGTGCAATATACAGGTCTTCATTGGAAAGCAGGCTGGTTGCAGTTGTTCTTTCTGCTTTTTTTTCCATTGGAGTCTGTACCTATCCTGTTTGTTTGCTATACCAAACCAAACAGCTATCGAAGTACAGATGACAGACTCAATAATTCCTCTGTAGAGCTGTGCATTGATATAACTATTTCTCCAAATATAAGGTAATATCAAAATAAAAGAATAAGTCTTGAGATAGAGTTTTATCTTAGGGATGTAGAAAACATATTGGTTTTAAATTATTTGAATCCAGTATGTCCTCTTTCCAACATGAAACTGTTAGTTCATATTTAAAGCAACATTTTTATGTGTTTGAAACAAGCTGTTTTGATCTGTTTGGAAGTGCTTTGAGCTTAAAACATATTGTTTCCAATAAGGGCAAAACAGTTCATTTAAAACTTGAAACAACTGTTTCAACCTTGAAATAAAGAACTTTAGATTAAAAAAAAGATTTAATTTTAAAACACTTTGTACACTAGTAGTTTGTACCATGTGTTAAACTGATTTACAATTTTATTTAATTCATGTTTCATCAATATTGAGGCCAGTAATAGTGAGAAATGTAGGTAGGATTTTAACATAACACTTTTTTTAAGTCCTAGAAAGAGAGGCTTGGAGAACTGTTATTTTTAGTCCTGGCAAAAGACTGAGGAATGAACCTGAAGTACCCGAAAGAGCCATCATATAAAAAATGTCAAGATTATTTATTTATTCATTTATTTTGTATTCAACCTTTATTATTTTTACAAATAACTCAAGGTGGCAAACTTATCCAACAAACCTTGTTCTTCCTATTTTCCCCACAACAATCATCTTCTGAAGTGAATTGCACTGAGAGAGTGTGACTGACCCAATGTCATTCAGCTGGCTTTCATGGCTAAGCTGGGACTAGAACTCATGGTCTCCCAGTTTCTAGCTTGGTGCATTAACCACTAGAAGAGGGGTAGGCAATCTTGGCTCTTTTATGACTCATGGACTTCAACTCCCAGAATTCCTGAGTCCATGAGTCATAAAAGAGCCGAGGTTGCTTACCCCTGCAGTAGAACAAACTGGCTCCTCTCCCCTCCCCTCCCCTTCTACTCCTCTCCCCTCCCCCTCCCCTCCTCTCCTCAGATTAAGACAGGCCATAATGGTTTATTTCATTGAATATTTGGAAGAACCTGGAAGTTACTGAAAGAGATGCTTGCTCCTGCTTGCTGGAGTTATTTGAGGAGAGTTTGTTTATCAGGGAAGCTGTGGATTGAGCTCTCACTGAGTCAAGGGTTGGACTCGGTAGCCTAAATAGCTCCTTCCAACTGTATGACCCTATGAATCAGCCAGGATGAGGGAGTACAAATAGCGTCCCTGGTTTTTGATTGCAACTATTATTGTTGTTTTCTTTATTGTTAGTATTTAATTAGGCATTATGGCTTCAGAAATGAATCAATACAATTAAAGGATTGTTTTTTCTTCTTCTTCTGGATGCCATATGCTAATAGGCATCTGTTTGTTTATATAATAATTTTCATAGTTGTGCTCTGCTTTGAGTAAAGTACAAAAGATTTCCAAACCCATATTAGACAAATAAGCTTTCTGTTTCAGAAATATTCAGGTAAAGTAAGTAGAAATATTTGCTTCTAAAACCTATGTGAAAAATGTAATAGATAACAGTGATAGATATAGGCATGGTTGACAAATGAATTTTACCAGTCAACCATCAAGGTATGATGAATGCAGTTTCATTGTAGCTCAAAGCACACTATCCCACACTATGTAAAAAAAAGCAGCAGTGATGGTAATTTATTCAGCTAATGAATACTAATTGTATAGCCAATAAAGAATGGTTAAAATGGCTAACAAATTATTAAAAATGAATAGAAGTTGGAGTTTCTTAATGCAAAAAAAAAAGTTAGGGTTGTACAACTATAGGATATGTCATGAGGAATTAGGCATTCTATTTATCTTACATATAGACTAATTAGTATCTGATAGTTTAGTGAAATTTAATTAGAGCTTCTAATTGAAATAAATGACCTGACCTGACCTTTTCCATTCTTGAGAAACTTTATTCCATTCCCCCCCCCCCCCTATGAGAATTGTACACTGTATGAGCAAAAATAACATTGCTGAAAGAGAGGCACATGTTAAATGTGTCCATCTCAATAATTTTTTTTAATAAAGTTTAGAAGTATAGAAGATTTAACATATTTTTAAAAATCATAATAATAAAATTATGATTTGTGATACAGGAATATACTTTTTGCTTATGTTCAAACATTATTCATGAATGCTGGTATATGGTTCTTCTCTAATACAGAGGGAAATTGTACTAACTTTTAAGACATAAAAATGAACTCATATAGATGGATAAAATTGTGTCTATGATTGTTAAAGTAGCACACTCTATACAGTGTAATTTTCTACTGCATTTTTGATGTGAATTTTATAATATTAATTGCAAAAACCTTTAACAGAGTGTCTAGATAATTCATTTGTCTTACATTTATAGAATAATAGGTATGTTCTTTTGTCTAGAAATAAAAGCTCTGATATGTAGCTAGCATCTGTCAACAATGCATTCAGTTATTTGACTCCAAACTATTTCTTGCATAGTATTAAAATATACATGTTCCTTAAGATAAAATAGACTTCAGTACATTGCTCTGTATAATATCCCTGGGAGGTTTTCTTAGGGAATCTTTCACTGCAGCAGGCAGAGGTCCCATCATGTTTTAAGATGGCCATTATTTTGCCAATGCCAAAAAAGTCTACAATTATGGGTCTCAATGATTACGGTCTGGTTGCACTTACATCCATCATTATGAAATGTTTTGAGAGGCTGATAAAGAACATTATTGTATCTAGCCTCCCGCCAGCATTTGACTCGCTTCAGTTTGCTTACTTCCAAATCGCTCTACAGCGGATGCTATTTCTTCTGTTCTCCATCTGAGCTTGGAGCACTTAGAGGAAAAAAATACTCATGTGCGAATGCTGTTTGTCGACTTCAGTTCAGCATTTAATACAATCATTCATCAGCATCTAGTAGACAAACTGTGCCTTTTAGGCTTTAATATTCCTTTGTGCAACTGGATTCTTGATTTTCTTATTGATAGGCCCCAGTATGTGAGAGTTGGGATGAATATTTCTAACATCATTTTCTTGAGCACAGGTTCTCCTCAGGGCTGTGTCCTAAGTCCGTTGCTGTTCACCCTGTTGATCCATGATTGTTGTGCAAGGTTTGCCACCATCCATATTGCGAAGTATGCAGACGATACAACAGTAGTGGGCCTTATTCAGGATGACAAGGTGGAAGCTTACCGCAAGGAGAGGTTGGTGAACTGGTGTAAGGAAAACAGCCTAGTTTTAAATACCGGAAAAAGAGATCATTGTCGATTTCAGAAAAGGCAGGCACAGCTACACTTCTCTGTGCATTAATGATTCACCTGTGGAGATGGTTACCAGCATCAAATTCCTGAGTGTGCAGCTAACGAGTAGGCTGGCTTGGTCACTCAACAGTGAGAAACTGGTGAAGCGGGCACAGCAGCGCCTGCATTTTCTGCGTCTCATGAGAAAAGCACATCTTCCTTCCCCTGTCCTGACCACTTTCTACAGGGGGACGATTGAGAGCATCCTGTCATACAGCATCACAGTCTGGTTTGGAAGCATCACTGTTTCAGACAGGAAGGTGGTGCAGAGAGTGGTGAAAATGGCTGAAAAGATCATTGGCAGTTCCCTCCCTCCCATCCAGGACATAGCACAGAAACATTGCTTGAGCAGGGTCCATAGGATTATCTGGGACGCTACACATCCTCTTCATGACCTGTTTTCCTTGTTACCTTCTGGGAGGAGGCTTCATGGTATCCGTAGCAGAACATCCAGATTCAGCCATAGTTTCATTCCATACAGCATTAACCTTGTGAACACTCAAGGTTCCTCCTTCCGTTATATATTCAAGATGGACAATATTTAATATTTATTTGTTATGTATATGTAGGGGTATGGGTCTATACATATGTTGTATATAGTATGTTTAGGTGTGTGTCATGTATGTGTTTCACTTTGAGAGTGGGCAACTAAATTTCATTTTTGATGTGTGCCATTGTGCCCACAGTAAAAAAAAAATGACAATAAAGGTTATCTTATCTATCTTATCTTATTCAAGATGATAATGAGGGTGCTAACCACAAGGAGATAGAGGGCTAACCTCATCAAATTCCTGGGTATGCAGTTAATGAGTAGGCTGGCTTGGTCACTCAACAGTGAGACACTGGTGAAGCGGGCACAACAGCGCCTGCATTTTCTGAGTCACATGACGCAGAAAATCTTCCTTCCCCTGTCCTTATCACTTTCTACTGAGGGACGATCAAGAGCATCCTGTCATATTGCATTACAGTCTGGTTTGGAAGCATCACTGCTTCAGACAGGAAGCCGGTGCAAAGAGTGGTGAGGATGGCTGAAAAGATTATTGGCAGTTCCCTCCCTCCCATCCAGGACATAGCACAGAAGCGTTGCTTGAGCAGGGTCCATAAAATTGTCTGGGACACTATACATCCTCTTCACAACCTGTTTTCCTTGCTTACTTCCAAATCGCTGGGAGGAGGCTTCTTGGTATCTGAAGCAGAAAATCCAGATTCAGTCACAGTTTTGTTCCTTATAGTATTATTCTTGTGAACTCTCAAGCTTCCTCTTTCCGCTTTCTATTCAAGATGGACAGTGATTAATATTTATATGTATTTATATTTAAGGGTGTAGGTATGTATGCATAAGTTGTATACAGCATGTTTATATGTCTGTTATGTTATGTTTTGAGAGCAGGCAACAGAATTTCATTTTTAATGTGTGCCAGTGTGCCCACAGTAAAAAATGACAATAAAGGTTATTTTATCTCTTATCTATCTTATCTATAGCTGAGCAATTATTTTTTTGAAATTGTATATATAACTGTATATTTTAAAGTTAGATTTGATACTTTTCAATATTATTTTAAAATTGGATTAATGTTTTCCCCTGTAATTTAGGAAGTATTTCCATTGAATACTTTATTATTTAAGCATTAAAACATGAGTTATCATGGAGCCCAAAGGTGTATCTTGTGAACCGAAATTCATTGGAGAAAATGGATCCTGCATAATGATTTACTTATTATCCCAATATATACACGATATGTATACTTCCATTATTTATTCTGAACAATATTTATTGGTATAAATGAGACCTAGTATCATTTGACAGCTGCTCAATTTTATTTCAAAATTATAAACTCTCTTTATCTACTTCACTGCTGAGGATGCGGAGAGGATATTTTCAAGAGTGCACAATCATTTTAAAAAACAGCCCTAATTTTGTCTTCTTTCTCTATTTCAATTCTGTCAAGAGTTTTTAAATTTTACACTTGAATATTAATTTTAATGAAAAAGAATTTTGAAAGAAGATTCCTATTCATCACAATATCTGATTTATTTTCCCAGCTGGATGGAAAGTGGCATGCTCTTTCATATCCTTCATATCACAGATTTAAATTGGTATATGCTGTATAGTTTAGTGGGAGTCAGATAAAACCTATATAGTCTATTTATTTCTATACCCAGCATTTGGAGTGAGGTTCTAATGAGAATGATTGCTGTTCATCTTATATGATTGACCACATATTTTTAACATTTGCTTATTTCACATCTGTTAATAAACTGATTTTCTTTTCTATGCAGTAGCTATTCTGTCACTGAGAACTTTGCACATTTGTTAGTAATCACAGCTACCTGAGATTGTACATTGGATTCTACATTGATGTCATGTATCATCTTTTTACAATTTTTAAAAGAGTAATCATTAAAAAAAA
>NW_015388368.1:0-3300 GCF_001527695.2 Protobothrops mucrosquamatus | reverse complement strand
TCTTGTGATGGAAATGATTACTGCAGGGATCTTAACATTGCAAATAGAGATGAGAATACACTTTACAGTATAATAGAAGGGATTCTAAAATCCCATCTCTTCACTTTTAACTTTCAATTAATTAAAAAATAGGAGCTGCAAAAGGATACACATGTATTCTTTAATATACAAGATTGTAATTAACATAACATCAATTTCAAATTTATTATTACCTACCAAAGAATAAATAATATAGCTTTATAATGTGTGGCTCATAGATTTTAAATTACTTGGCTATAACTAATAAGTAGTCTAGTAATCAAGAATACAACCTTATACAGTATTTTTGGAATGCAAATCATCAATTTTAATACATATGCAACAGGAAATCTTTATAATTACTGTGCACATTTTGAATAACTTTTATGGCTACTGCTCAAGAACCATTAAAAATCCAAAATACTGCACTGCACAGGATATAAAGCTAGAATTATGATGCATTACAAGGTTTAATTGAAATCCATAAATTTCTACCCCAGCATTCAAAGTTATTTTGACACTGAGAATTAGTGTCATGCACAAATGACTTTGAAAACATTTACTTTGTCTTCCAAAGTGATTAGGGCAGCAAGACCTAGATTCCACTTCAACACTTGATAAGCTGAAATTGCGCAGACAACACTAATAATTTAGTTTAAGCTTTATGTTTAACATGAGTGAGAATAGACAATCAGAAGCAATGCAGATATAACTCCAGTTCAAAGATTCATGACTGTACCCCTATGAGTGTATTTAAAAAAAAAAAGACATGAAAGATTTTAAAAATACAAACTCAATGCAACTTCACTAAATTATTTAGTGACAGCTATCTTTTAATAGTTAAGCAATCATACCTTATGACAAAATATGACAGATAACTAGAAATGTGAAAATCAGTTTTTATCACTTGCTTTCATTAGTTTTTCCTGAAGTACATGGTACACTACTAATTTTAAAAGTGATATTTGTTTTCACTGCTGGTACATAAAACTTACCCATTTTTTTCAAGATCTGTTTGTATTCTTGAGGGGGGGAAAAGCTGTTATGAACCACATTTTTCTGAAGTAGAAGCAAACTTCAGTGTCCATGCTTTGCATAATAAAAGAGGAATCTCCTCTCTCCACCATAGAACTTCATCAAGTTGTTTTAAAAAGAGACTCACAATTCTAATTTTTTCTTTGCTAGCCCAGAGCAGAGCAGGCTAGTAGATTTTATGAGCTTTCCTATGCTGGCATTGATTTATAAAAGGGCTGGGAGGCAGATGCTTGATACTTAACATTAGTCTGTGAATAAATAGGCTTTGGTTGAAACGTTTGTTGCAAACTGAGTCTCTGTTTCTGTGCTAAAGAGCTTCATTTAAACAAAATCTGGCAGGCTTCTGCTTCATACACTATACCACAATCTTAATGTGGTAAAAATGCTAGCCTCTATGAAGACTAGAACAGATTTACTGTGCCATTTGAAGCTTTAAATTTCACAAGAAGAAACATGTCACCTGCTTCAGGCACAGAAAACTAATAAGCTGAACCAGGAATGACATTCTTCTTTCCCAACCTAAGGAAAGTATCAGAAGAAAAAGATGCCCAGTGGCAGAAAATGGTCAGGATAATAACTACCAGGTTTTTATTAAGATTTTTCCAGTTATTTTACACACTCCCTCAATTATTTAATTACTTTATTCCTCATTCTCTTTATGACTGGGACCAAAACCAGAAGTATAACAGCAAAATGCTGGTAAACAAGACCAAAGTTCCATATTACAGAATTCCTCCAAATATAATTAGAGGAGAATTAAAAAAGAAAAGCTGTTGAACAAAATGAGACGTTTTTATCAGAAGTAAAAACTATTGTTCTTATCGCAATCTAATTTCAAATGTGAGTAATTCTTATTCATATTAATTTAGTTGATTATTCAGTCAATTCCTCCACCATGAGATTTCTTTAATTAGGTTTGGTGATAGCGCTTTGTATATATAGGACTTGAAAGTAGAATACTATTCAAACAAAATTCTTCTTATGCAGTGGGATTTCTCCTAGCCTCTCACTCCTTCACTTTTCCAAATCTAAAAAAAGAAAATGTTGGTGGACGCCCAGAGGGTGTATAAGAGTATTGATGCCCTTCCAACGGTAGATGGATATGTGAAAGTACACACAATATTATTAAATGCAGTCAAATTGTATTTTAGAGTCTATTCCAAATGTATTTTGCAACTTCACATAACATTCATTTACATTAAATGATGAAGCTGAAGTGGTTCTCTCCTTTATGAGATGATAATTAAGTAGGAAAACATTATAATGGTGAAGTCTAGAAACAGGTGACATGCCATTAATATAAAAAATGCAACGTTTTTAATTGTCTTATTTAATCTTTTACTGTATATATTTGTATAATTGGAGGTATTGTGAAACTATAAGAGTCAGGATAATATAATAAAAAGATACTCTGGTCAAGCATTCTTCATTCTTTTCACATTTCTAAAACATTTTTTATTTACATTTTATTTTTATATAAACTTGTTATGCATTTTCTTTGCCTCTTTTAATGTCAACTGTTTCTTTTTCTTTTGAATACATTCTTTGCATCTTTTTTCCCCATATGTACATTAGAAAGCACTTATCTCTCAATTTTTTCAATCACCAATTTCTTACATGCCTTTTTTTCATCCATAGTTTTTTTTTCATTTTATCATTCCATCAAGCTTTCTTTTTCATACTTCACATTGGTATAAGACTGTACCCAACTGTGGTGTTCTGTAACTTAAAGCTTTTTCCTTATGTTCCAAAGCAACTTTTGCATTCTCTTTTCTTATAGCTCTTTCCATTTCATTCTGTTGGGAGAATAATTTATCTCCTCATATTTTTAAATGTCCTAAATTTAAATGGTAATGCAGCTGAGTTTGTTTACTGTACTGTATTTTACTATTTTTCTTGATTAAATAACAAGGAAGAACTTTCTAAAAGAGTTTTCTTAGAATATATCAATGGTCTAATTGTAGGCTACTGCAAAGCCCATGGAACTGAAATACAACAATATGAAAACTTTTATGATTGTCACTAATATTGGCAATTCAGATAATCATATTATTCTCCAGTACGGGAGATGGAGAATTCACATGTGGGTTTTCATTGGATGCCTGCTCTTGAGACCAAGTAGTCAAACTTGACACGCCCCCTCTTGCTGATCCAGTCTTTAACTTGGTCTCAGCTCTTGACGACGTGTCAGGCTTGGCTCTCAGTTAATTGCAGGTTAGAACCTATTGTGAATTCTCCCTTTCCCAA
>NW_015388367.1:164465-171166 GCF_001527695.2 Protobothrops mucrosquamatus | reverse complement strand
ATGAAGGTTTAGGGAGGATCCCTTTTGGGCCTCTTTCTGCCTACCAAGTGTTTGCCTCTTACCTCCTTGGGAAAGACTCCCTCTTTCCTGCAACTCAGCACCAGATTCCACCACAAGGCGGCTGCTAATGGTAAATAACAGTTTCATGGCATATTTAATCAATTGATCAATCAATGTTCCCAAGGCAAATATTAAGAAGTCAGTTTTTCTTTTAACCATTGAAAGCCCACCTGAGAAGTCTACCTAGTGGTCTTGAGAATTCTACTTATGCCCTTGAATAGAGCCTTGGATATGGGACTTTTAGTTCCCAGACATACTTTAACCAAAACACCATATTAATTTATGATTTTTATATAGAACACCTCAAATAATAAGACATTTTTATTTATCTAAATCAGGGGTCTTCAAACTTGGCCCTTTTATGACTTGTGGACTTCAATTCCCAGAATTCCTCAGCCAGCGTGCCTGGCTGAGGAATTCTGGGAATTGAAGTCCACAAGTCATAAAAGGGCCAAGTTTGAAGACTCCTGATCTAAATATTTCTGAGAAATGTTCTAATATGGATATGAGTAGGCTCCATAAATTATCTGCCTATTCGGGCCATGACAGATTTCGTTTTAGTAAGTCACATGACTTCTCAGGAAAATCCATCATGGACTTTTATATCATCTCTTGTCTCCATCCTATTTTGCCTGAAGTTGGTTCCACTACATAATCAAAATCCATGGAAGCCCTTAAAAAAGATCTTAGCTTTATAATAACAGGTGAAGAACACAAGATGATGCATTTATTGAATCAGAAAATAAATGCCCAATTCAGTTACACTTGCCTAAACTTGCTATATGTTTTCAAGTTTTCAGACCAGAATATTTTCCGGCTTTACTTATAAATCAAGGAACTGAATCAGAGACCTTCTTCATCAAATCTTGTGTATTCCATTTGAGATAGACATATTCTTCTCCAGCGTGTCCCTGATACCTAAACCAAGACAACTGTAATAAAAAAAATCCCCTTCATTTTCATCCAGCAAGTAGTTGTTGGCAAGAAATATAATGCAAAATAAAACCCCAATAAAGTAGGCTTAATTGCAGGTATAAACTTTCCAACCCACAATATTTTTGCTGTGTGGAATATTCCAATACCTGTGTTAACAAAGATTTGCCAGGTGAATTGTTTGAAATGCACCAGTAAGCTCATTAAGGTAAATCAAAAACATTTGACTCTGCCATCAGTCTTTCTTAGTTACAGTTGTCAGGCTCTAATGTAAAATCACAGTAGATAAATTCAGCTCACGTCTGAGATATTTATGTACCTCAGCATTTTGTCATGTAGACTCATTTGTCTACTTGAAGGTTTTCTTTTAAAAGAAAGTGTTGAGAGGAATATTGTGAGAAAGCCCTCAACACAGATTGTCTATTTGAATCAATGTCTTCATTTGTTTTTAAATTGCATAAACAAGAAACATCTGAATCTGTGTGTAAGCGGTGTCTTAATGCATCTTCAGGGTGGGTACATCCTGAGAGAAAGCTCATCCTCAACTCTCACATGGCCTCCCACAAGCTAACAAAACAAAACTTTTGAAATTCTAGAATAATCAGTTGATTTATTCTAAGACAGATTTGGACACAACTTCTTTGTCAATTTTATATTCAGCAACCCACTTCTCTCCACCCAATCCCTTCAAGAGTCTTTTTACTGTTAATATTTGCCTGTGTTCCAACAATGTTTGACTTTAATCCGTTGATAGCAACAGTGAATAAGAGAAGAGAAGAAATATAATATAGTGGATTCAAAAACAATGAAAAATGTTCTTTTCATGGACCCCAAAAATGCCAGGCACTGGGGGGGATATGTATTTTCAGTTCATATCTCTATTTTAGGGGTATAGCGGGCCACATAAAATGGATGCTTTCATGTATCACAATTCCCTTAGGTGTTGATTAAATAGTGCTAAAGAGTGAACAAAATTCAATGAATATTTTCCCCTTTAAAAGCCAATTGAGAAAAAAAAATTGCCCTGCCCACTGAGGTAAAATCACTGGTTACGTCTGTTGTGCCCCTCCCCCACATTATCATGAAAATTCAAATGCACCTATCAGTCTCAAGTGATGGAAGGATGTGTAACAAAAATCAAGAAAAGCAGTTGTCACCTCCTTCATCACCTCCAAAAGAAGCTCAAAAATTCTATTAAGCATGATTCAAAATATCAAAAAGTAGAAGGCACAAACTATTTCACCCAGGAAGAACACTTCCAATAAATAAGATTTATTATCTTAAATCTTAAATCCTACTTATCTATGGAATTTTCTCAAACCTTCTAATTAAATAACTTGATTTTTTTTCATTGTGGTTGTTCATTTAATTCATAGGTATGCAAAGTATCATTTGGTCAGTGCAATAGCTTTAACCAAGAATTATCATGATCCAAAAGGGATTCCATTATCCCAACAGTTTGAGGTGAGAGGACATAAGGGAGCTAATGTTATAAAGTGACATTAGACATTGTCACAGGAACTATCCCAGATGTTGATGAAGCTTCTCAGTCATCCAGGTAAAGTTATCTGAAAGTTAAGGCAGGGCAACTGGATTTATTTTTTGTTGGTTTAAGTCAGGGGTCTTCAAACTTGGCCCTTTTATGACTTGTGGACTTCAATTCCAGAATTCCTCAGCCAGACACGCTGGCTGAGGAATTCTGGGAGTTGAAATCCATAAGTCATAAAAGGGCCAAGTTTGAAGATCCCTGATTTAAGTGTTTCATTGCTCATCCAAGCAGCTTCATCAGTCAGAGCAAGTTAGTTAGACAAAGAGATGTTGGAACATACCAACTCCTTCCTTCCAGTCACAATGACTGAACTCTCAGATATCCCAAATGTTCTTCACTTGAATTCAAGAATGTATCTAGTAAACATTAGGGCAGGGCAAGACATTTCAATGAGGAGGTAATAAGCTGCCTGGGAAAGCCAAGGGAAATCATCAAAACAATGAAAAAACAAAAATTAGAATATTTTGGACATGTTATGCGACACCCAGAAAAATATGGCATACTCCATTTAATCCTCCAGGGAAAGATTGAAGGCAAACGAGGCAGAAGAAGAAGAACATCATGGCTTCAGGCAGAAGAAGAAGAACATCATGGCTTCAAAATCTAAGGGACTGGTTTGGACAAAACTCAACAGCACTTTTTTGTGCGGCTGCTGATAAAAACAGGATCGCCAACATGATCGCCAACGTCCAATAACGGATATGGCACAAGAAGAAGAAGACATTTCAAAGAAGTGCTTTGAAAACATTTTAATATGTTAAAACAGTTGCACCTTCTAGAAATCTTGTCACAGTTGTTTCAAAGATGTTTAGTTATCTGCACATATAAATATCAGGTATTTTTGTCATGCTAGTACCAATGACATATAGCACCTGATCCTAGACATATTTGACCTCTTTAAAATGTCTTACATAGTACTTCTGATAGACATGGATGCTTTTCTGATCTAAAGAGGAGATTTTTCGTTACAGAAACCTCTTTAAAATATCTTACATAGATAGCACTATTATTCTGCAATTACTTCTGTGATGAACTTGCATTAAAAACATTACATTTGGGGATCTGGACAACATGCAGGTTGCAGAAAATAGAAGTTATTAGTGTTAAAGGTAGTGGGACACACATTCTCCTTCCCATCCATTTGGTCTTTTAAAATATATTTCTCATTTTTTAATCTCTTTATTCTCTTACATTCTGAAACTTACTCCTCTAGCTGGCGGAAGGGAAGGACTAATATTTTTTATCAGAAGTAATGTCCTTTGAAGTCATGCTGAAGCTGAATGAAACCTGAACAAAAAAAAACAAAAACAAATGTGGGCTTAGACAGACATATCTGCATGATCAAAGCCCTGCCCCCTTTTAATGTATGTATTTAAAAAGATAGAGGTTTGAATGTACATTTGTGGCTGTCAATTTACTTTCCTTCCTGCAGTGGGGCAACTCTGGATTTAGAGTTACCGTATTTTCCGGCGTATAAGACGACTTTCTAAACCCTGAAAATCTTCTCAAAAGTCGGGGGTCATCTTATACGCCCAGTCATCTTATACGCCGGAAAATACGGGTATTCTATTTTATTCCTTTACACATGTGGTTTGGCATATTACTCATCAAGTTTTCTCTCCCCCCCCCCTCTCTCTCTCGCTCAAACTCTATATTTTAACTGGAAAAGTTGGGGGTCGTCTTATACGCCCAGTCGTCTTATACGCCGGAAAATACGGTATCATGATTCAACATGCAAATGATGTGAATTAAATAGTTTGCAACAGTCGCATAATAGAAAAAGAGTAGAGCTTTTTCATGATAAATGCTACTCTACATCCCCCTTCAAACACATTTCAATATTACTATTATGTGAGATGCATAGGCAATGAGAATGTCCAAACTCTAATCTTTCTCTCCTTCTCCTTCAATTTAGTTTTGGTAATTCAAATACCTCTTGTATTAGAGGTGTTCTGACATTAAATATTAATAATGAATACATTGTGTATCGGATATAACTTTTTGTGATGCTTGAGGAATTCCATGGGGACTAGGATATATAATAACAGAATCTCTTTGTTTATAGTATTGCAACAGAATTGATAGCTGATATGATAATACCCTACTGTACTCTAGCAGTAAAACTTTTCCTTTCTCCCCATATGATGATGATGTTGTCCATTCAGTCATGTCCGACTCTTGCACTACTTGAGATTTTCTATGCTCTAGTTCAGGGGTCTTCAAACGTGGCCCTTTTATGACTTGTGGACTTCAACTCCCAGAATTCCTCAGTCAGGCACGCTGGCTGAGGAATTCTGGGAGTTGAAGCCCACAAGTCATAAAAGGGCCAAGTTTGAAGACCCCTGCTCTAGTTGGTGTTAGCTTTGATGGTGTCCAGCCACCATTTTCTTTGGCAGCCTGGTTTCCTTTTACCACTAATTCTTCTCAACACAATTGCTTTCTGCAGTGAATTCTTCCACATCGACATGACCAAAATGTGATGCATAGTTTTGTGATTTTTCCTTCCAGGAACATATCTGGTGTTATGGGCTCCAGTACTCGCTTGTTGGTCATCTTTGCTGTCCATGGAATATGCAGGAACCTTCTCCATAGCTCAAATGACTACCCATATAGAGGTTGCCTTCAGCCTGAACTTGCAAATCTGGATTGCAGGAACACACCGCAGGTATGTTGGCAAAATGTCTATCAAAACAGGTGGGACTAGTCCTCAAGCACCCATTAATCAGAAAGAGAACTACAGCAGCCACAGGCTGATTGGCTTACTTCTCACTTGATGTTTGTTTAATAATGTTTACGAGGCCCATGTGAGTGTCAGAAGCATATTCAAAATAAAATTGATGCCAGTACTTCACTTTGCAACATGCCAGTTTCCACTTAATTTTCTTTCATATGGAAAGATCTCTTTAAAAAAAAAGTCAGTGGAGTCAAAGAGGCTGGCAAATACAAAAAAAAAAAAAAAAAAAGGTGTCTGCTGCTTATGTTGCTGCCCTTGGGTCCAAAGATAAATCAGAGGGTTGTTCTGTTGACCTACCTTCAAATATCAGGGAAAGTTGCCACATCAGAAGAATCTGACTGGGGAGAATTGATTCCCATGAATTAAACACTAAAGTTGACTTTGATGGAATTGATTCTTACGAAATTAGTTTGCAATGCATTATTCATTCAGCACAGAAGTTCAGATGCCAAGATATTATTTCTAGTTTTAAAGCAGTTAATACAGGTCATGTGGAAGAGTCTTCCTGTTCAAAATGAGCTTTACTGGGGTATTAATGCTATAATTAAAGTAGTTCTGGGTGATCAAATTGGAAGATATTAGCTTGTGACATTTCATTTTAATCGCAAAAAGAGTCTGCAATCAAACAAACCTGAGTATGTGCTTTTGGCAATCCTGGTTAGCAATTGCACTATCCTGTGATTAAATCAGACATCTGTGAAGCAAGCTTAAAATCCAATATCCTTCCTCTAAACAATCATAATCAAGCATGCGAGAAGATGATGAAGTGGCAAAAACGGAAATAACAGCAGTAGCAGAAGTAGCTACAACTCTATCCCATGTCCCAAACGTGCTTTCTCAAAAGGCAACTGGACTTTATTTGGTTTTTTCCTTGAAGATGTTTCACTTCTCATCCAAGAAGCTTCTTCACTTCTGATTGATTGGTGGAGAATGAGAACTGAAGACGCTTCTTGGATGAGAAGCGAAATGTCTTCAAGGAAAAACAAAGAAAGTTTAATTCATATGCATGTTGATATTATATTATATTATGCAGATCATCACTGAGGAGGTCTATATATGTAGTTGTTATGGACTAGATGGCACATAAATAATGCAGAATGATACAACTTGCCTCGGCCACTCACTGTGGCCAACTCGCTGCTGCCTATTTGCCATGGTCATCTTGCCATGGCCAACTCACCATGGCCAACTTGCTGCAGGACAACTCACCATGGCCAGCTTGCCACGTGTTCTATCCCAGCCTATTGCCGTCCTTGTTAGAGGCACAAGGACCAAACCCCTGCTGATACAATAGGCTGGAAACTTTAAAACAAAACAAAATCCCTTTTATTTGGGTGACAATCCTGTCAATAAGTCCAAAACACAAACAGCAAACCTCAAGTCCAAAGGAAGGAAATAGTCCACAGGAACACGTTGCAAACAAGA
>NW_015388367.1:146410-164287 GCF_001527695.2 Protobothrops mucrosquamatus | reverse complement strand
TCGGAGAAAAGGTGGCGGAACTCAAACCTGGCCACGCCCTCATCAAACCCTAGGACCGCCCCTTTAGAGAACAGGAATGCAAGTAAAATTTGGGAGGGGCTATTTCTGGTGTGGGAGGGGCTATTTCCGGTGCGGCCGGCCCGGAAAAAGGTGCCGGAACGCGGTTCCGCCGCGTTCCGGCTGAAAAAAAGCCCTGAATTTAACAATTCAATTTAATCATTTAAAATAATTTTTAAAATATTTTAATTTTAGGCATTCACATTTCATTTTATCTCTCCTTCGGCATCCTTTCTTTAATGATTTTATTCTACCATTTCTTCGATATTAGTGTAACTGTTGTCCTCTGGCAAGTTGTTCCACGGCGAGTTGGCTGTGGTGAACTGTCTAGTGGTAAGTTGGCCACAGTGAGTTGACTCTGAGGCAAGCTGGCCATGGCGAGTTGGCCACAAAGATTTGTCCTAAATCCTAAACAACCTATCAATATGTACCAGATCTTAACTGATCTGTAGATCCTAGTAAATGCCTTAATGCAGGGGTCCCCAACCCCTGGTCCATGGACCGGTACTGGGCCGCAGCATGCCAGCAACCGGTCCGCACAAACAAGCAAAGCCCCATCTGCAGGATGTAGGCAGCACACAAAACCACACACTCTCCGGTCCGTGGAAAAACCTTTCTCCAAAAAACAGGTTCCTGGTGCCCAAAAGGTTCAGGACCTCTGCCTTAATGTTACAGTATCAGGAAAAAGTCATACAATGTCAGAGGTTATATGGAGGCAATTAATGTCTACATATATTATTTTGCATTTGTGTTAGAAAGAGTCTCTCTGTGTGTAAATACATACACATACACTACGTCAGTAGTCTCCAGCTACATTTATCTAACTAAAAGGAAATGTATATATTATAAAAAAGACAACATCTATTCTACCACATTCTGTATTTCAGAATTTTTTTTAACACCTTATGGTATATTTTACTAGGAGAAATGTATAAAGAACCATGATTAGGCCCAATGAGCCCTGGATGAAACATTGATCTTTTTCTATGAATGTTTGTTTTGCATTGCATCAAATGAGCAGCAGCTCCGCCAATCCATTTTTGTGACTTCTTGAGTGGAATGACTAATGGAGACGGGTTTGCCTCTGATGAGCAACTGGTCATAGGGGAAGGGAAGAGATAAATGGTCACAGAAGAAGGGAAGAGCACAATTTCTCATATTAATAAGGATAGAGCATTCAGCTGTTTAATAGTTCACAGAACACTACATGGCAGCTTATACCAGAAATGGAAAATGTCCTGTCTTATTTGGAATTTCAGCATTACAAATTACATTGATTAAATGTAGTGAAAATAAGATGCAATTATCCAGAATGGAACTGAATCAGACACTGACTCTTCAACAACAAAAATTGGTTTAGCTGAATCTTGGCTTCTGAATTTCTCTGCTCTGGTTAATTCATTAGTTAGTTAGGTATCACTGAATTAGGGGACTGCATGAACCAATATTGTCAACTGAAGCTGTCCCTTGTAATACCGTTAGTTCTTCCAAGCAAACTTGTCTGCTTCTAACACAATGTCGCTAAAAAGATGAAATGTGTTTTGCAATATTAGCTCAACTTTTAATACTTGTTTTATGTTGTCACATACAAGTTTGTGAGAGGCAGATTTTCTGTTATGATGTTATATGCTTGTTTCATCCTGAAGGTATCTGTAGTTTCATCTACCTTTTCTTTCCCCTTCCCCTTCCCCTTCCACTTCCACTTCCCCTTCCACTTCCACTTCCACTTCTCCTTTTCCTTCTCCTTCTCCTTGTTTTACAGCCCCACATGATAGATCACTCTACACTCAACTCCAAAGAAAGGTTAAGGTTACTTTATTGACTGGGGCTATACTAACAGAATCTGCGAGTCTGATTGTGCCATACTGTCTCCTCTTTTTATAAATGCATATGTCTTTGGATGGTACCAATGGGCACAAAAAACCTGTCTGCACTCTCCATACAGTGTAGGTGTACATAGCAAGTATCTGGATATTCAGCATGCATTTCTGGGTAGTGAAAACAAGCCAGTTCTTTTTTTGGGGGTGATTTTTGCTGTTATGCACAGCAGCCCCATGAATTTTGAATTTAATGATTGCTATCATCACAGTTGCACAAAGGTTTTCAGTGGCATGTTTAATTCAACCTATAAGATTCTGTACAACTGAGAGGGGTTATGCTGTACACAGCATCTGGGAACATGAGTGCGATGCTTCCTTGAAGCGACTTGTAGTCATAAAGAAGTTCCCAACCACCTTGAAACTGTGAGATGTTCTCTTTGTGACAGAACAAATGCTACATGACTATGCTACAAACCATAAACTTGGTGAACAAATTTTATATGACAATTTCATCAGTTTGTATCAGATTGCAAATATTCCATTGGAATCTGGGGGAGATATAGTATTTTGAACTCATAAGTAAAGTTAAGGCTATATACATTTTCTAAATAAAAAAAATAAAATAATAATAAACTGTACTTTATTACTCAAGTAGAGCCTCTATTTCAGCGGTTCTCAACCTATGGGTCGTGACCCCATTTGGGGTCGATCGACCATTTCACGGGGGTCGCCAAGCAAGGCTGTCCGCCATTTTTTCCCCCCTTTTCCGGCGGGTGCCTTACCTCCCTTGAGCTGAGCCGCTTGCCAGCTACGCCTCGGCCGGCGCAGGGGGCGGAACCACGCATGCGTGGCACTCCCGGGCAGGGAAAGTCCTCGATTTATGACCGGTTGGGTAGTCCTCGACTTACGACCGGTTTAGTCCTCGACTTATGACCGGTTTAGTCCTCGACTTACGACCGGTTTAGTCCTCGACTTACAACCGGTTGGGGGTCGCGGCATTAAAAAGGTTGAGAACCACTGCTCTATTTCTCAATCTTACCCTACCATTTTGGGTGAGTCAGTGTTTGTGTGTAAGCTGCACAAAAGCACAACAGACCATTTTACACAGCCCAGGGATAAAGAGAGAGCCTTGATCAGAATGAGGGAAACCGCAGAACTCAAATGTTGTTAGAAAAAGTTTTCAGCATTGCTGAAATGTACCAGGGCTGGCATTTTGAAAGAGAGGCAAGCATCCTATTTTCCAGCTGTGCCAACATCCACCTCAAACTAAAGCAGGGGCTCAGGAAAAGGATAAAAACTCATACCTTCAAGTATATGAAAAGACGGAAGGCATCCACTTTTGATGTGAGCAGACTAAAATGAACCCAGCAAACGACAGGTTGCTAAACTTAAAATATACCTTTCAACAGCACTCATTATGTGGCTACACCTGTAGTGAGAAACCCAGAGGAATTGTTCAAATATATTTTTGTGCCCTACTATTAAGCTTTTTCAGGTGAGTATATTGACACAAGCATTGTAACATGGAAAACTGCCAATACACTGCACTGTATTTCAAGAATCTGATAGAGGACAGAGAAATAAGCCCAACCTGAAATAAAATCCTTACACTTGTTCTTCTGCTATAGGCAGAATTTTGAGAAAACTTGGCATTTTCCATAGTTAGTGATTAAAAGAACATTCCCAACCTTTTTTCTAGACAGACAAATCAGTATGACTTTAAATATACCCAGTACAATATTTAAATGTTAAGGACTATCTCCTATTACTCATTTCACAAGGTGACCAACTTCACAGTTAGGGAATGTGCTTTGTTTCAGATTAAATTAAATATCACTGGAAGTAAAGGATACAAATGTTTAAAAGGTCTAATTGGAAGTGTAACATTTCGGATATCAGATTTTTTTTATTTAAGAAAAAACAATATGGATTTACAGGCAGAATTGAGCCCAAAAACCCCATTGCTAAGTGAGACAGTTGTTAAGTTAGATTTGCCCTGTGAATTTGCCCAAGTTGCTAAATGAATCACTGCAGTTGTTAAGTTAGTGACATGATTGTTAAATGAAACTGGCTTCTCTGTTGACTTTGCTTGTCAGAAGTTCACATAGGGCAGGGGTGTCAAACTGCTGGCCCACGGGCCGGACGTGTCACGTGGAAGCCATGCCCACCCCATTGCCGGCAATGGCAAAACTGTCCCGATATGTTGCACGACGTCACATGATGTCGCAAGTTTGACATGTCTGACATAGGGTGATTACATGATCCCAGGATACTGCAACCATCATAAATGTGTGCCAGTTGCCAAATTTTGATCACATGGCCATGAAGATGCTACAACAGTCATGTGAAAAATGATCAAATGTCATTTTTTTTCAGTGCCGTTGCAATTTCAACTGGTCATTAAACAAACAGTTGTAAGTCAACTGTTGTAAGTCAACCTTGTGTGGAGTCATACTCAGCCTATGATGTCTTCATAAATTCATACAGTTTTATTGGCAAAAGTGTAGAGAAGTAAAGTTTATTTTCATTTGCATCACATTTATGCCCTAACAAGCTTGATTTGTTATGCATAAATGTTATTGTCAGGAAAGATGGCTGGGTGGCTGTGGGCCAGTGTCTCAGCCCACTGGGTTCATTCAGTCATCAGGTACAGATTTGGGTGCATTAATCTTTCCTCTTTTGTGTTTCCAAGACTTAGAGGGAATCTTAATGTGTTCTTCTAGCATAACAATTCTTATTTTAATCTGCCAGAGGACTCAGTTCTCAAATGCATTAAGTGTCCATCACACATACACGCGCACACCTTGGGGAATCCTGTGGGGTTTATTTCTCTGCTTTTTTTAAGCCAGCTATTTCTTAGAAAAACTCATTCTGGAAAAAGAAACATGGTGAATAGACAGTCAAAAGCTCTGATCCCTTTAATTTTTCCTGAAATTGTCCTTTTCCACTTTTCATGGCCAAAGAAAATTTTTCCTCCAGAAGTTGTGAATGCTCCAACACTGGAAGTTTCTAAGAAGAGATTGCACAGCCATTTGTCTGAAATAATAATAATAATAATAATAATAATAATAATAATAATAATAATAATAATAATAATAATAATAATAATAATAGTAATAACAACAACAACAACAACAACAACAACAATTGGAAAAGACTTTGGAGGTCATCTAGTCCAGCCCCCTGCTCAGGCAGGAAACCCTATACTATATCAGACAAATGGCTGTCTAGTCTCTTCTTAAAAACTTCCAGTGTTGGAGCATTCACAACTTCTGGAGGCAGGTTGTTCCACTGGTTAATTGTTCTAACTGTCAGGAATTTTCTCCTTAGTTCCAGGTTGCTTCTCACCTTGATTAGTTTCCATCTGTTGCTTCTTCTCCTGCCTTCAGGTACTTTGGAGAATAGCTTGACTCCCTCTTCTTTGGGGCAAGGTTTAGGGTTTCTTGCCTGAGCAAGGGGTTGGACTAGAAGACCTCCAAGATCCCTTCCAACTTTGTAATTCTGTTATTCTGTTAAATTGGAGACAAAGAAATTGGAGACCTAATTATGCTTGGGGCTTCAACAACACTACAACATACAGTGCCATCATTCAGGATACTCAAAATGTGGGGTACCTCTGTGTCCTTTGAGTTTTCCATACATGATCTAAGTTTACTATATAGGTAGTCCTCGATTTATGGCCACAATTGATTCCAACATATCTGTTGATATGTGAGACATTTGTTAAGTGAGTTTTGCCCCATTTTACGATCTTTCTTGCCACAGTTGTTAAGTGAATCACTGCATTTGTTAAGTTAGTAACATGGTAGTTAAGTGAATCTGGCTTTGCTTGTCAGAAGGTCACAAAAGGTGACCACATGACCCCAGGACATCGCAACCTTCATAACTATGAGTTGCCAAGAGTTTGAATTTTGATCACACATGACCATGAGGATGCTGCAATGGTTGTAAGTCTGAAAAATGGTCATAAGTCACTTTTTTCAGTGCTGTTATAAGTTGGAATTACCGTAGTCACTAAATGAACTGTTGTAAGTCAAGGACTACCTGTGCATGGCTGGGGGGAGTGGGGCCCAAACTAGGTTAGTGGGGTGCTTTTTCCTTTTTTGTACTCATAAGCAAATTATATTAATTAATCAATTAAGGAATAATTGCTTGTCTGATTTATCCTAAATACATTTCCCTTTCTTTTCATATTGTTCCAATGATCTGCACCCTCTAGTACTCGCCCTAGAGTAAAATTTGGAGCCATAATGTATAATACTCCAAACTTATCTTTACACTCTCTTAGTTTCTTTCCTTCACCATTCAATTTCCCCTTTCCATTTTTTTTTACTAGTTACTTAATATCCTAATAGCTAGTTCCTGTATTACTGGTTTTAACACCACTTATTCAAGAGGTAGGGTGACACGTTGTCACAGGAAACCAAATTTATGGTTCAGATCAAAAGACATAATGGAAAATCACAGCATGTTTTCCTATGATGAAATATTATGAACAATTTGGGAATGTTAGATATGGAGAGGGAAAAAATGATTTTCAACTTTACCCATTTATTTCACTGCCCAGTCATTTGTAACTGTTATAACAAACTCTTGCAGAACAAAATAATGTCCAAAAAACAGAAAAGAGTTTTCAATGGTTTATTAGTAGTAATAAAAAGGAGTACTGGTACTGGGTATGTCTAGTTGGAATTGGGAATGTCTAGTCTAATGAAGAGAAGGGCGAGGGATGACATGATAGCAGTGTTCCAATATCTCAGGGGCTGCCTCAAAGAAGAGGGAGTCAAGCTATTTTCCAAAATGCCCGAAGGCAGGACAAGAAGCAATGGATGGAAACTAATTAAGGAGAGAAGCAACCTAGAACTAAGGAGAAACTTCCTGACAGTTAGGACAATTAACCAGTGGAACAACCTGCCTCCAGAAGCGGTGAATGCTCCAACACTGGAAGTTTTTAAGAAGAGACTGGACAGTCATTTGTCTGAAATGGTATAGGGTTTCCTCCCTGAGCAGGCGGTTGGACTAGATGACCTCCAAGGTCCCTTCCAACTTTATTATTATTATTATTATTATTATTAGTATTATTATTATTATTATTATTATTATTAGTATTATTATTATTATTATTATTATTACTAGATAATGTCATTCAGGTAGAAAAAAATTAGTCAGGAAAGACTATTACAAGTCAAGCTCACACATTTTATGTTATCGCAAGCATCTTAGAGAAAAAAAGTTAATTTGTATATCTATTTATTTATTTATATATCAATTTGTATATCAATTTGTATATCAATTCATTAGTATTTATTATTACACTAGTTTCCGTTGTCCATCTCCATTACTTGGCTGAGGCAGCCAGCATTGTCCAAAGACATTTTCCATGGTCATATGGCCAGCATGGCTATATGCCAAAGGCGCACGGAATGCTGCTAATTCCCCACAAAGTGGTACCCATTTATCTACTCTCATTTGCATGCTTTCAAACTGCTAGTTGGGCAGGAGCTGAGTCAAGGATGGGAGCTCACCCTGTTGTGCAGCGCTCAGGTCTCAAACCCAGGCTGTCAGCTTTCCAGCTGACAAGCTCAGGGTCTTTAACTGCTGAGCCATGGTGCCCTATCACAATGAGGGCACTCCAAATACTCATCTGATCTTCGAACAATATTATAATGAGTCTGCCTAAATCAGAAGACTGCCTGAGCCTGTAGGCAGTTTTAAGCATCAAAATCAAGAAAATTAGTGGCTCACAAATAATAATTTGAACTGACTGGCTTAAAACTAGCTGACTGAGCATTACAAAAGACATGCATCTGGGAGACCAGTATAGATAAGCAAAATAAGGATGCCTAAATGATACATCAGTTGGTGATCTATCTCTAGGTGAGAATGTTTTAGGACGTTCCCTAATCTGAAAAGGTTTAGGTCAGTTTAAAAATATTAGGTATATTGTATCTGAGATCGTTCATTCATTCATTCATTCATTCATTCATTCATTCATTCATTCATTCATATACAGTAGATATTTGTTTTCTACATATACATATTAAAGGTAATTTTTTCCTCTAGGAAAACTTTAGGGCATGGTACTCATCTCTATTTCTTGGCTAAGGAAGACAGAGTTGTCCAAAGACAATTTCCAGGGTCATGTGGCCAGCATGGATATATGCCAAAAGCAGAGAGAATGCTGTTACCTTCCCGCTAAAGTGGTATCTAGTAATTTACTTTCATTTACATGCTTTTAAGAATGGGCAGGAGCTGTTGCAAGTAACGGGAGCTTACCCCATTGCATGGAGCCTGGGTCTCAAACCTGGGCTATCAGCTCTCCAGCTGACAAGCTCAGCATCTTTTAACCACTGAGCCATCACACCCCCTATATACATATTAGAAGAGATATAATTATGGAGAGATATATAGATCACTAGCTAATAGGTCCTGAGTTTCTGAGGATCTTGCTGTTAGTGCAAGTTCAGGTCCTCTTTTAGGAACAGTCTTTTTAGCTTCTAGAGAAAAAATGTGAGGACACCTGCTAGGCATATATAAATTCCTGGTCACATAGAATAATACACTGCATGAAAGTAGAACATGGTACATAAGAGCCTGCAATGTGGGCAGACTTTCTCCCACATGTAATTCTAATCTCATAAAGAATAGTGTCTGAACCAGGTTTATGTTGGATTGAGAAAATATAGGCTCCACTCTATGTTCAGTGTAAACACTTACAAGGTAGCTTTGGACAAATCATAAACCTATTTCACAGTCTGTTGTGAAATTGAAATTCAATGAATTGCAGTTGAGGTTCTTTGGTGGATAAACCACGTGATGAAAAGTAAATTAAATTACCTTCTATTTTTATACTGTCCACTGGCATTAAGAAAATGCAAACATTTGTTCAGGCATATGAAACTGGTCTTGGGTACTTCATTCCTCGTATATTATTCATGCCTTATGACAGCAATTTCCAAATTAAATTCTCAGGAATCCTGCAATTCTTGGCAGCTTATTAGGGGATTCTCAGGATCATCAGCAATAGCAGATAATCTTCTCTGGAGAGAAGCTTTCTTTCACCACAGATTGTTCTTGGTAGCTGTGGGAAGGCATTATTAGCTAGGGAGACAAACATCGGAAAGAGCCACTGCAGGGAGTCTCATGAAAGGTCTTCCTATTTACTGCTGCTTGGATGTTTAGATAGTTGTCACCATTCACTGCATTGAATGCTGAGTTAATTGGATCAACAATCTAAGACAAACTTCCTGTTTCCCAAAGCTAATGAAAGAGAACCAGTTTAGAAGTACCCACAATTCTGTGCTAACGTATACTTGAAGACGTGAATCATGATTAATTTAGAAAAAAAGAGATCGGAAAAAATGCCCAAATATACATAAGAAATAATCCAAAAATTGTGAAAGTAATATCTGAAAGAGGACAAGCAAAATGGGATCAAGGGATGTTCAAGTCTAGATGTTCTCCAGAAGTCTTTACCAGGCAAGATGTTATAGAATACAGGTAATGAGAAAAAAAATGCAATGAAGTCTGAGGTTTAGGACAGTTATTTCAGTCTCAAGAAAGGTTGCCAGTTGTTGTTAATGGCAGGCTAAAATTTAGAATAATAGAGTTGGAAAGGACCTTGGAGATCTTCTACTCCAACCTTCTGCTCAAGCAGGAGACCCTATACCATTTCAGAAAAGTGGCTGTCCAAGTAGCACCAACAACGTCTGAAGACAAGTCGTTCCACTGATTAATTGTTCTCACTGTCAGGAAATTTCTCCTTAGTTCTAGGTTGCTTCTCTCCTTGAATTGTTTCCATCCATTGCTTCTTCCCTTCCCTCAGGTACTTTGGAGAATAGTTTGACCCCATCTTCTTTGGGACAAACCCTTAGAACACTGCTATTGTGTCACCCCTAATCTTTCTTTTCCTTAAATGAGACAGAAAATGTCTGCTTTTTCCCAGTATGATAAGGCAAACTGAAAATATTCTTACAAAGAATTTCAAAAGAAATACCTCTAACAGCAACTTTGTTGCTGTTTTCTAGCACAAGAATTCCAAAACAAAACACATAAAAAGCTACCATACTGTATCTCCAGAAAGACTTTTAAAAAGTCTCATCTATCATAGTCTTTTCTTCTATAAAACAGAGATGCATCCATGTCAGAGAGGCAGAGGGAAAAACTATATAAAAAATATCAAGATGGACAGGACTTATGCAGTCACACCCAACTTCTTGATGTTTTTGACATATCCCTTACTGAGTATGACACCCCCAAAATAAAGCACTGTTATTATGGAACAGTGTTCCTGGGAAAATAATCCCCCTTTTCATAATTTTATGAAAACTGCTGTCTACAGATTTACACTTAGATTTACACTTCTGAAGTAGAAAGGAGAAAATAGCCGCTGTCTTCAGACTTTGAAACTACAAAGTTGGTTGACTAAACTGAAAGCCATTCATCTCTCTCTCTCTCTCTCTTCTTAACAAAGCTTTCTACTTTTATTACAAGACAACTGTCATTCAGCATTTTTAAATAGAATTGGTTTCTTCCCAAAGAGCCACTTCATTTTACAAGCCGGTCCACCGTTCCATAAATGAAGATGTCTCCTTGCAGCGCAACTGACACATTCATTAGCTGCTCTCAGTTATCATTCTCCTCTGTTGCTTCTTTTATGGCTCTATGACAGAGGATGGTTCTCGGAGAGAGAAAACACTTCTGTGCCAATCACGGCCCTAATATAAAAGCAATACAAATCTGCCATTCTTCAAGTTATTCTGCACTATTTCCTAACGGCCTCTTCCAAGCTCAGAGGATTTGAGCTGCACATCTTTTGTGATTTCATTTACTGCATAGAATTGGTTTGATCTGCTGCTGGAAGGCGCACGTGTTTTAAGACTTCCCTTAGCTATAGTCAGTAAATTAATCCAGCTTCTGATTTAGCTACATTCTCCTCAGAAGAATTTCTGATCCCCTGCCTGATGTATCTTATTGCCCTCAGAATGTTAAGTAAGAATTTTTGAATTTTGTACTCCACTGTAGACAGAGGACATCAGGCTGCGGAAGGACAAAATAATAAGCTTACTGCTCTTGGTTTATATGTTATTTAACATTTCTACTTCGGATTATATTCTTCCATTTTGTCAGTATCCTCCTGCTTTCTGCAATTCAGATTTTTTTGAGGGAGTTGTTTGTCCATTTTCATAAGGAATAGAGTATAGAATAGAATAATAGCTTTATTGTCACTTTGAATGGACACTAATCGGCATACATTAAAATGAAATGTCATTGCATTCAGCTCTCAAAGGGTCATCACCTTTGATATACACTACATAAATATGACAAAAATAAATAAAGAATTATGCACATACGCATACATATTATATGGCACAGAGAAACATCAGTCTTAAGGAAAGATGTCCTTAAGCAGATCATGACTTCATGGATGTGTTCATATAATGTACTTATGTAGAAATTTGTCATTGGTTTCTGGGATGTGTTTTAATTTCCCAGTCCAGGCGATTTTTCAAGAACCTTGGACTAAATGGGACTTTTACCTGATATAGGGTATATATACCTGATATAAGCCTAAACCTCAAGTTTATTCTTATGAAAATGGGAGGGATTAAACAAAAAAGTGGAAAAAAGAAAACCTTCTCTCATCCCCATTTTCTCTCTCTCTTTTATTCTACCTAAAAAGTTTTCCCTGTCCCTATACCCTGCCTTGCCTAAGAAGTCAGACTAAAAAAAAAGTCCTCTCATCAGAATGCTAAAGACTTTGCTAGCTGAGAACATCTGAAAGCAGGCTGAGGATCACCTGAATCTTAAGGGCAGAAGATTTCCCATTCCTTTTTTGTACCCATAACCTTATATGTTCAGATCCTGGTTAGACCAAGTCCCAGAAGTCAAGAGAGTTACAGAGTCCAACAATGTGATAATCTTAGCAACAAAAGGACATCTGCAGAGCTGCTGGGGAAAAGCTCTGAATGAAAGTCAACACTTCTAATAGTGACAGAATAAAGTGATCTAGATAAAAGAAGAGAGAGACAAGTGACAGACTGAGTGCTCTTTCAAGATAAACTTTGGAGTGAAAATGGTGGAGAAACAGCCATTTCCTTGAATAATTTGCACTGGGTCTTTCATTAAACTATGTACTTTTTACTCCTTAACTCAACAGAGAAACACTTCTGCAACTGATTAAAGTTCTTTTCTTGTCCTCTGAGACATGGGATATTAGAGAAATTGCCTGTTTCAAGCTGTATCAATCTTTGCTCTGGGGAGCAGATACCATTTGCACTTCCTCAAGTGAACCAAATTTGAAATCAGTTCTGATTAATGTCCTCCTTTTCTCCTCCTAGTTCAATTAACAGACAATATTGAAGCAGTGAATAACCTGTCAGGTCACCCTTTCTGGGATGTTTACAGAAACGAGTGGACTATATTGCAAACATATTGTACATGAAAGTGGAGCATTTGTCAATAGCTTGCTCAATAGGCATGGCTGCTAGACAATAAACAACACAAGCTCTTTTTCCCAGAAGGCTCATGCATTGTGGGTGTTTTCTGTTGCAGGCTTTGTCATCCTAGTCATTCTTCGAAATTAACTGCTATAGCATTTGCACAAAAGGAAACATTCCCCTCCATCAATTGAGTGAAGGACTTATGATATACTGATTCTTGCCTTTTGCTGACTGGAAGGTCTCCCTGACTTGAAGCCCAAAGAACTGAGGCAGATAGTTCAGCAATAGAAATATGTATCAGATTTAGCCAAATCCTGATCCATTGTGGTAAAATATTTGGTAGGCAGGAAGAGGGTGAAGATAAACTCTTCCTAGCAATTCACAGAATATATTTATAAATATAATTAGTCTGGTAAGATTGATGTCTGGTCCAAAGGGCTAAGAACAATACATGGAGTTACTTCTAAGTAGTTCTTTATTGTTGTTTGCCTACAAACAGAATCTTGCCAAACTAAAACAGCTAGCTGTATAACTATTAGATTATACTCTGTGAACTGCTAGGGAGGATCTACCTTTACCCTCTTCCTTTGTACCAGACATTCCAAGCTCTGCTGTCTCTTTGCCCTCTAGGAAAAAGCCCCTTACTCCTGTCACTCTGGATTACCTTCCAGTTCAACCATTTTGGACAGATTTTATGATTTGACAAGGTGAAGTGAGACCTCATTATTAAATCACCCAAACCAAATCTGGGCTTTTAGAAAGCTTCAGAAATTATTCAATATTTCATCAAGCTGCAGAAGGAAGCTTTATCAGTAATATATAAACATCTAGTATCTTTGAGGGAGATATTGAGGGTTATATTTTGTTGTATGCTTTGTTCAATCTTTTATATGCTCTTCAATGGTCCTATCACTTCAAAGTGAAAGATTTAATGATTTAAAATGCTTCATGACTTAAAAGTAATTTTAGTCAATCCTCATTTTACTAACCATTGAATTTTTTTAGGTTTCTTTAAAAAAAAAAAAAAGCTCCTATATCTATTCTGATCCATTTATGTGCTTTTTGATTCATCTTCAGAAGTTAAATGAAATTGATTGATGCAATTGAATGGAAATCTGGTCAATATAGCTTGGATTTTATTTGCACAGCTAGTGATATCTTCTACCTCTACTCTATCCATTCATTTTTAAAATTTCATTTTATGATCATTCTTCTGTTCTTCTGCTTGTATGCACATGGATTCAACTACCTGCTCAGTGCAGGTGTCAAATTACATCATTTTCAACAGAGAGCTATCTAATTTATTTTACTTATCAGATTTAGAGATCACCCATCTCACTTACAGAGCATCTCTGTTTCTGCTTGAACACATTTAATTAAGGATTGGCCACAATTACTCCCTCTGGATAATTTGTTCCTTTGTTAAACTGGTTTGTTTTTTTTCCCCCGACTATTCAATCACAATCTGTATTCCTAAAACTAAAATTATTTAGTGTTCTCTTTTTTATGACAAGAGAAAATGGAAGAATTATGTAGCATCCTTGTAGGATATCATATTTTCTTCATATGTATTATTTTCAAATATAAATATGTCTGGTTCCTTTAATTTCTCACGAATGAAGGCAAATATACATGTTCTAGGTCAGTGATGGCGAACCTTTTAGAGACTGAGTGCCCAAACTGCAACCCAAAACCCACTTATGCATCGTCAAGTGTCGGGTGGGTGTGGCCCATTGGGTGGGCGTGGCCCACTGGGTGGGCGTGGCCCATTGGGTGGGCGTGGCTGCGGTGGTAATGGCAGACTGGGTGGGACTAAAAAGTTCAATCAATCAATTCCAACTTTGCAAGACCTTTTTTTTCCCGCAAGAAGTTGAAATTGACTGATTGAACCTTTTTTTTTTTTTGCACACAGCGGCAGAGGCCTAAAGCGAAAAATTTTTATAAAACCCAGCTGAAGGCCTAGGACTGGGGGGACAGTGTGCGTGCCCACAGAGAGGGCTCTGAGTGCCGCTTCTGGCACCCGTGCCATAGGTTCGTCATCACTGTTCTAGGTCAATGTTGCAGGATCCAATCGGAGTAGTTCACCAGGACCAGAATGTGTAACAGGTAGACACAGGTAGACATATTCTGCTAGAAAGAAGTTCCCTGAGGATGGGCTCTAGCACAAGTCTGAAAGCTCAGAAAACTAAACGTCTGGTCCTGGTGAGCTACTCAGATTGAATCCTTTAATTTCTCTTCATAGAGTTTAATTCCTAGTTCTGATCATTTCCCTTGCCCTTCTTTAAACCTGGCCAAAATAGTCTAAATCCTTGTTAAAGTTCAGGACTTCAAACTAGACAACTCAAATCAATTCAGGTATAGCCTGATTAATAAAATTCAATTATTATTTCCTATGATTTGGAAACAAGATGACTGAGATAGTGAATATCCAGATTTCTAAATAGCAGCACATTCTCTATGTTGAAAAAAAACACACATCCTCTGATGCAGGATCTTTATCTTCATTCACTAGAAAGAAGAACATCTGGCATATACAGTTAGATTTGGTATTGAACTCCCATAGAATTTCCCCCCATTTGTTTCATCTTCTCCTGCCAGTACCTACATTCATTTAGTACTGCTGATGCTTTTCTGAATTTAATTCCTACCATAAGTAAACAAATGTGATCACATACCACATCACAGATTGTACATAATCCCAACTGAGCAGACTGTACAGGGGTGGAAATCTTAGGTTCTGCTCCACTAACAGAATGATTTATTCATGTTGGGGAAATAACCTTATTACATGCGGAATAATCGCATCAACAATGCATTTTTCTTACAACATTAGTTTCCCATTTGTATTTCCTGGATGCAACAAATAAGCCAGAAAACAACACACTTTTTTTCTTCATTTTTTTTTATTTCCAACTATTCCCTTTTTTATTGAAATATTGATTTTTTCCTCCTCTTTTATCCTGGGATGTAAGTTCTCAAGATCAAATAGCTTAGACTCCAATTAGCAGAACAATGTGGCATTGATTTAATTGACTGTTTGCAGCTTCCCCAGGATGCCATGGGAAAAGGGAGATTAAAAAGTAGTAGTGTTGGCATATTCCTCATTCATCATAGAATTAATTTTGGTTCCAATTACAGCAAGCAACAAGTTTATCAGCCACCATTAGTTTGACCCAGCTGTTGATACAGTATTTCTCCCCTCCTAAAGCATTGTTTTTAACTGTCACTCTCTAATTGTGTTCATTAGTTAGATTTAGACTTAAATCTAAAATCAAAGAACATATTTTAGATAAATCTTTAAAACTGGATCCAGTTCACAGTATGGAGTGCAATCATGGGATAACCTCAGTTTATTGAAAAACAATGTAAGTAGGTCAATTTGCATTCCTCTGCTATAAATATAATTTATAAATAAATGCCCACAGCAGATTGTTTTGGTTTTCTCATGGAAAAACCCTATATTTTAATATATATGAGAAAAAGTATTAAAATAAAGTATAGAAAAGGAGAACTGAGACTTTGAAAGATGCCATGTCTAACAACTTTGATTCATGAATAGACTTTGACCAATTTGATTTTTATTTGGAAACCACTTTTGGACTTTTTGCAAGAAACTGTAAGAAATGAAATGTTGACTTTAGGATTTGCTGATTAGAATTATATGGTATTATAGAAACAATGTAAACTATTATTAACTTTAGAATAAAAGTCTAATGTATTGTTTATCTATATCTGTACCAAATAAACTTGCAATCATTCTTTTTCTGTTCTCTTTACTTTTTTTTCTTTTTCTTTCTGCACATTTGTCTTGCTTTTGTCTATTCCTTTTTTCAAATCTTTTTTCTTCTTGCTCGTTTATTTCTATCCTTGTTTTTTTTAAATTCAAAACAGTTACATTAAAAAAAACACCTCCATGTCTAGCGAAGCGTAGGTGTGATAATGATAATTGGTCACTTGGGTTTTAAAACTACAAATTATTTCCCCATTAACATTGCCTTTCAAGCTGACCTTCTATTGATTCTGATGATAATTTCTATTTTCCTGGTAACCTCTGTTCTGTTTCGCGGCAAAATTTAGATACCTGTCACGGTGGCAGCTTTATTAGTGCTTCATATTATTATACATTCAGTCACTTCTAGCAAACTACCTCCAAGAATTGCATATGCAGATTCATAATAATCTTCAACTGATGTTATTTTTTTTTCATTGAACAGCTTCAACATCCCATGAATTTAAGCCACAGTCAGGAAGGTAAAATATTTCTGTTATGTATTCTTCTCAAATCAAAATTAGGTAATTCACCTCTAGATGAATCTCCTACAAGAGGAACCCACAGGTAGGATTCTGACAAGTTTTTTTCTCCTTTCTCACAATTAAATGCATAAGCACAGATGGTGAGTTGGACATTTTAAAAAATGGATTTGCTGACCAACTAATCATTTCAATCATTTAGCTTTGTGTAAGGAGTAATATACTTGTTTTTGGTGCTTATCTCCTTGTAGAAAAGTCTTTTTTCCTTTCTGGTCCTTTCTGAAATGTTATTATGCAGAGGTATCTAACACTTGGCAACTTTAAGACTTGTGGACGTCAATTCTAGGAGCTGAAGTCCAAGTCTTAAAGTTCCCAAAATTGGACACCCATGCTCTAACATGTATGCAACAACGCCATTTTAAAATAAAAAATAAAGCTGAAAGAGATTCTTCATCCATTTATTTTACTTATTTTTAATTTCTAAGTCTCGGCAACAACACATCATTGCATGTTGTGATACTGTTTGGATTGTCATCAAAGTTCTTTGAAGGAAGAAGATAAGTTGGATAGGATATGAGGAATTTCTTCATTGTTCATTATTATTATTATCAGGGGATTTTTAGAAGAAAAGTTTTTTTAAAAACACATAAGTAAATATTAAAAAGCTTTTTTGCGCAATTATTTTTCAAAGTTTATGAGAAAAATAGAAAAATCTCTGTTTTTTTCAAACAAAAATGAAAGTAATCATTCAAAATAAAGTATTGTCTATATACAGGAACCTATTGTCAGGGTATTACTTATCACATCCATGACTTAAGGAAAGAAATATTTAAAATAAGCAGCCAATACCAAGATTGATACATTCAGTTTCCTAAATGCACACTGTTTATGAATTAATCCCATTAGAATTACCAGCTGCAGCAGACTCATAAAAAAGTAAAAATAAAGCTTAGAAAAAACATCTAAAGAGGGTCTGGTAGACAGACCCACAAGGACTAAGTATGTGCAATTGCCACATGATTATATCTGATTTATGGAGAGAATGAAAATTTGGATAGAATGCTAAGCATGTAAATGAAGCATGTTATGTCCCAGTGTTTTGCTTCACATGCTGAAGTACTTCAAGTGACCTTTTGCCAAAATAAAATACTCCTTCCAGGCTTTGGGCAATAGTGTAAGATGGACAATATAATGGAGTGTCTGGATTTCTAAACCTTAGAACTCATAAGTAATTGAGAGTATTCTCAATGCTGATCCCACTTTTAGCACTTTCTTCGAAAGAATCCATCAAGCTCAAATTCTTTACT